>NW_017682933.1:0-9126 GCF_001879085.1 Nicotiana attenuata | reverse complement strand
CACCATGGCCTTATGCCAAAATCTTTGTAATCTTGATCTAACATGAATGCTAGAAATGCTGTTTGAATAATAAGATGTATATCTATGTTAATTATATGTTTCTTATTCTTTAAAACTTGCTTTCTTGTGTTTCAAATGCATTATTTGATGTCTCTTGGGCCTGCGTTATATATGCACTGTTCTATTGGTCATTCATCCCTAATACTTTGCTTCATGGGTTGAGTTTTGTGTGTTAGCCAGTGGTCAGCATGTATGTAGCATGGCTCTTGGTGGATCTGATCTCGACATGATCAGATCCATGAGAGTGAGAAGCTGAAATCAATATTACTCATGTGTGGGAAGAGCTGGAAGCTTTATGGAGGATTACAATCCAAATGTATATTTGGTTTTAATAGTTTAGGTTGATTCTGTTTGCTATTTCGTAGGACAAGTCTTGTTTAATCTTTATTTACTAGCTAATTGTTCTTCAATAGCTCAAAGTCTTGTTAAATAAACACCGAGCCTACATGTAAGTAAATGTTATGTATAAAGAAGTTGTGAGGTTCGGAAATGAATGCCTCTGGTAGTTTTATTTTGATGTATTAGACCTGCTGGAAATCCAAAGGAGTTGCATGATGATTTATGTACTGTTGGTTTCTGGATTTTGCCTCTATTTTGTTTAGCCATGCTTGGGCTCAATTTCAAGCCCAAGAATATTCACCCCCACCCATTCTTCCTTTCCTTGAATTTTAAGTTTAAAGAACTGGTTTGTGACGTGAAGTCCAGTGTTTCGCTAGACCTGTATTTGGCCCGACCTCAATGCTGGGCGTATATGGCTTTAGTTCTGAGAGATGGGCTCAACTTCGAGCCCAGCCCAATGCATGTTCGTGAGTTTGTCAGTTGGTCTGCAGCTGGCTCGACCCTCCTCAAAGTATCCGAGCCCATTAATTCGTCTCAATGCACAGTCACAATCCTTAAATGTAGAATGAATCTTGGTTTAGATTAAACAAGGACCTTAATATTCACATTTGTTTTCCTTAGATAAAGTGAGGTGTGCCATCCCAATTAAATCTCCTATGGCCCTCACCAATACTAATTAGAAATTAGAATGAATATTCATAGAAAGACTTTTAGGCGCGTTTAATATATTATTGTGATCGTTTACACGTTCGCGTGACATAATCACGATTCTAAAAACCAATTCGGAGTATGCGTTTAGCGCAACTTCGATCAAACTTCCTTAATAATAACATCGTTTTAATAGGTCGCTAAATTAAATTTAGTTCATATAGTCCGAGGTGTGCCATCCACAATTTAATCATTCATGGCCCTCATATTAATTCTATGACCTAGATATAAAAATGACAAGTGCTCGTAGTTGCCTTAGGACCGTTAATATATCATTGTGATTGTGGACACGTTCGTGTGACATAATTACGATTCTAAAAACAAAACCGGAATATGCATTCGCGCAACTTTGGCCAAATGATTTTGCTTGGCTTTATTTATTGTTAATATTACTATATTTTGTGAACCCAATGTGCTAATTGCTGTTTATTTGCCATTTCAATATTGTTTGAATGTTATTAAAATGCTTTCTTACGCCACCCTTCTGAGTCTTCTAAAATTTGGGGCACACGTTCCCGTGGCCCACTTTCTGTTAGAAGTCATGCCAATTAAGAATGAGGCATGGGCCAGCAACAAGGCCGGGCAAGCTTTAGTGCTCCCGGTACGTTGCCCCCACCTCGGCTTGAGTTGTCCATTCGGGTAAACCCAGTCTAGAACACAACCCAAGGTTTAAACTTAGAAGAACATACCCTCATGCCAGATCCCTAGTAGGAACGTTTGTTTGCATCACGTGCATTTGACTTAGGGGACTCAACACAGGGGTTGGGTCCATCAAGGACAGGTGTACCCAAAATAACAGACCATCCTGATGCATCTTACGTGCTATGTGAACATTTATTTGTTTCGCCTTGCATGCTGACCGGCTAGGAAAGACAACCAGGGGAAACCAAGAGTGGCATAGAAAGGAAATAAACCCGGTATTTGAAAAAATATCCCGAAACTCTGCCGAATTTTTAGAAAAAAAGGGATTCGAAAAAAAAAACAAACAAAAGAGAAACAAAGAAGCAAAAAGAGTCTTTTCAAAACGAGTCACTCGAGTCTTCTTTTAAAATTATGTCAAGACTGCCTGAACTACGCAGGTCTGATTCTCACCGGATGTGGGATACGTAGGCAACCTACATAGGGTTCGGCCTCTTTTTTTAAAATTAACCAAATAAAGGGAAGTCGTAGATAGGGATCGTTTCAAGAATAAGCCGACCCAGTTTCGGCGACGTTCTCACCGAGATAGCCTTAGAATACCTTCAGTTGTCGAAGGGCTATTTTTGCAGAGAACGAACAAGTCTGTTAGTAAAGGGTCATTTTCCTAAGTGTCTTTCCCAGACCTCAAAATTTATTTGAAATTTTGAAGGGGCCACATTTACGAAAGCAGCCACTTTTGTATAGAAAGGGGAAATGGTCATTTTCTTTTTGGAAGTCAAAAACTGTTTCCTCGAAAGTCTGTCAGAGTCAACCCTAACCCTAACCATTCGCAGGTACCAAGATGAACATCGTCCAAGACCCAAAACTACTAGTCATAAAGCAGGCTCAGTTGCAGTTGCGCATGTGGTGGTATGATTTGGATGGGGATGGTCAAGACTGGGTGAAAGAACAGTTGGGTGCTCTCATTGATCTATTGGAAATCAAACCACAGGAAGATTTGATCAAAGCTTTGGTAACCTTCTGGGATCCTGTGCACAAGGTCTTTCGCTTCTCGGATTTTGAGCTCACCCCTACACTAGAAGAAATAGCGGGGTACATCCATTTTGGTCGGGACTTGAGGAAACAACAGTTGATATTCCCGAGAGCCCCATCAGTGCACAAATTCTTTGATCTTCTTAATATCAGCAAACAAATGAAGAAGGTTCATGTGGACAACGGGTGCTGCTCCTTTCAATTTCTGTTTTCCAGATTCGGGCATTCTGTCGGGTTCGAAACACATGAGAAGGGATTGAACAACAGGACAAAAATCTTTGGCAAATTCATCGTAGGTTCGCCTTCATAGTTGCGTTCCTAGGAATCATAGTCTTTCCAAATGCCGAAGTGACGATAGATACCCGCATGGCTAGAGTTGCACAAACCCTTATCACAAAGAAAGATCACACACTTGCTCCTCTAGTAGTGGTTTTTTTTTACCGGGCACTGACATTGTGTAGATCCGGGGCCCAATTCTTCGAGGGTTGCAGCGTTCTTCTACAAATATGGTTGATCGAGCATCTCTTCCATCACGCCAAGTTCATGAGCTACGATTCCAACAAAGATAACTTCATCAAAAGCTACAAGGAAAGGGTGAAAGATTACAACGATCCCGAAGGGTTTGAAGCTTGGATCTCCCATTTGAAAGCTCTAAAAGAAAGTCAAGTCGAATGGAATATAGGTTGGCTCCCGATGACAGAAATCATATATATGACAGCCACGAAGGGTTATCTGATGTTGTTGGGTTTGCGGAGTGTCCAGCTGTACACACCACAGAGGGTCTTAAGGCAGCTAGGGAGATATCAGGTGGTACCTGAAGATGAAGATCTAACCACCCAGGTCATCGAACTCCATCTAGAGGCCGAGTTGCCAGAGGCTTTAGTCCAGCAGGATTGGAATAGTTGTCGGTATCTGAAAAATGGCACCCAGGTACCAGATGTTGCCAAAGGGGAAGTGAATCCGAATTATGCAGCGTGGTTTGAAAGAAAGTCAGGTGCAAGCAATGAGCCGGAGCTCGAAAGACCAGCAAAAAGACCATACGTGCAGGCTTTTGATGACAAAGTCAAGGAAAGGTTGGCGTGGGTAGAGAAGGAGAAAAAGTACCAAGCTACCCTTCACTCTCTTGAAGAGAAATTGAGAAGCGTTCAGTTCAATAATGACCTACAAATGCAAGAAGCTGAAGGAGAAAGAAGGAAATTGGCCCAGGAAAATAAAGCCTTACGAGCTCAAATTCAAAGAATGAAAATCGCCACAAAAATCCGGCTAGAAGTAGACAAGATGAGAAACTCATAAACGACCTTAGGAGGAAGGTGGGTGCTTACGAGGAAGACCCGGAAAAGACTGAAAAGGAGTTAGCTAAAGCCCAAGCCAAGTTAGTTAAGAATGCGGAGGGACGGGCAAGTTTCGTCCAACAGCTGAAAGAGAAGTACGACAGAGGAATGGTGGGTCTAAAGAAAAGGGTCAATGTCCTTGAAAACGAAATGACCAAACAGGAAAGGAATTTCAAAGCAGAAAGGGAAGATTGCTATGCCCTGATGTCGCAGTTAGAAAAGGACCTGCAGTAGCTTCAAGAGCAAAATCATACTGTCGAACAAGTTTTGGGGGCCCGATCTCAGCAGATTGGACTATTGCTACAAGAGAAGGGTATTATCGGGGAAAGGGTTAGGAGGATTGCGGACTACATTGTGATGAAATGCAACGAGTGTGAAGACATGACCCCGTCCACGTTCTTCGCTTCAGTTATGATTTTTGTCCGACAGATCATGGATGACTTGTTTCGTCTTCAGGAAGACCTAGCGCATAGGCCCGCAGCAAGGCCAACTGGAGCAGCAGTAGAAGCACTTATGTACTCTTGATTTTATTTTCGAGTCTGTGTTGCAATTTCTTTTAGAGTCTGTCAGTCCATTTTGAGTCTTGTTTTAGTTTCTGAAGATGTTTAAGTTTGTACGGAAGTCGTTGTAATCAGGATGTTTTGTTTTTACTTTATGAAATTTGGAAGAAAAAGAAAAATGTGTCTTTTTTATTTTATTTTTATTTATCCATCCCCAGAACTACGCTTGGTCTGATTCATGCGGCGTCATGATACGTAGGCAATCCCCATAGGATTCGATCATAACCATCCCCAACCAAGAAATTGCGGAAAAAGAGAGAGCCAACCAAGAAAGACGGAATGAAAAGAGAAAGAAAAGAAAAGTGCAAAATGGAAAGAATTAGTGAATGCCGGGATGAACCAAGCAACCGTTCAAATGCATGATAGAAATGGTTAACTGCTTAGGTGCATTGCATCCCCAATGTGCGGTTGCCTATCTGTTAAGCTCTTAATCGCTAACAAGTTTGCTTGTTGTCATCAAGTACAGGCAGGTGGTTAATTTGATCGGCATTCTGGCAACCCGCCCATACAACACCAGGTCTAAGAACAAGTTGATCATGGCTATCCAGGAGCTGGATGCAAGTGTTATTGATCCGTCGAGAGAGGGGGGAAGAGTCTGAGGTTAATCTGAAAGAGGAGCTGTATAAGTTGAAATATCAGATGGCCGAAATGTACCAAGCATGGGTGAAAGGGCATCCCCCACCATCATATACTACCTTCATTCCACCACTAGCTCAATCCCAAGAACCTCCCACTGCTGATTCAACCCCACAACATGCACCAGGTTTCACCCATTACCACCACTATCAAGGCACCACCTCCCAAACTACACAAGCACCACCAGCCAAAACAATCCCATAGCCCCTCCACTAACCACCCCTATTTTCGTAGCACCCCCACCAGCTACACTCCATCGATCCTCCAGTGAGCCATTGTTCCAGACCCAAGATAATCAGTACTATCCCTCGGAGCCTACTTTCAGGTCCCCAGATCATCACTCTTATACTCCCTGTTTCGACCTCCCTGTTGAGACTGAGAAATCACCTAAAAACCCGGAGCAGGAGGAGATGAACATGCAGGGATTGGAAGGCCAGGTGAGCGCAGCCTACAAAGATTTGTGTCTATTTCCTGATGTTCAGTTGCCTGTTGGATTCAAGATGCCTAAATTAGACCTGTATGACGGGCACGGGGACCCAGTGGCCCATTTGAGGGGGTTCTGTAGCAAAATGAGAGGAGCTGGTGGAAGAGATGAGTTGTTAATGGCATACTTCAGCCAGAGTCTGATTGGCGCAGTGTTAGAATGGTACACATGCCTAGATCACAACAGATGTTATACCTATGATGATTTGGCCCAAGCATTTACACGACACTTCCTATATAACATAAAGATTGTCCCAGATCGTTTGTCCTTGACTAAGATAGAGAAGAAACCAGGTGAAAGTTTCAGAGAATATGGTTTTCGCTGGAGAGAACAAGCGGCAAGAGTCAACCCTCCAATGGAGGAAAATGAGATGGTGGAATACTTTCTGCAGGCTCTAGAGCCTACTTACTTTGGCCATCTGATATCGGCCATTGGCAAGTCATTCAACAAGGTAGTAAAGATAGGCGGTATGGTGGAAGAAGGGCTAAAGTCGAGCAAAATCATGAGCTACTCGGCCATCAAAGCAACCACCCAAGCCAAATCTAGAATGGTACCAGAGGCATGATTGGAAAGAAGAAGAAAGAAGATGTGGCAACAATTGATTCAGGATCATGGTTTGGACCGAGGGGCCCGTCACACCATTATACCCAACCTTGACCCCATCACCGAACCTAGACCCAAACTCCATATAATCCACCCCAACATTACTTCCCATCACCAGACCCTCAAATTTCTGTCCACCACGCCCAATCATACACTCAACCTCCCTCTTACCCACAGTGTCGTGCCCCAAACCCACAAAACACCTACCCAACTCCACAAAATGCTTACCCACCTCCACGTGCCTACTGAAACCCTACCGGCCCAGGTTTTCGGCCCAAGCCAGTATTCAGAAATGAGAGGTTGCAGCGGAAGAAAACCTTCACCCCGTTGGGGGAGTCTTATACCAGCTTATTCCAGAGATTGAGGCAGTTGGATGTGCTGAGGCCAATTGAGTCAAAATTGCCCAACCCTCCTCCAAAGAATCTTGATTACTCCCTGAACTATGCATATTGTTCTTGTACTCCGGGGCATGATACGGAAAAGTGTTGGCACATGAAGAATGGCATCCAAGAGCTCATTGACACAAACCAGATTGTGGTCCAAACTCCGGAAGCACCCAACATCAATCAGAACCCATTGCTAGCTCCTGATGAAACAAACATGATCGAGATAGTACACAAGGGAGGGTAGCCCAAAAAGCCATCACAATCTGTTATGATGATTCGGTCTAGTGAGGTCAAGCCAGTCAAGGAAACAATTGTCACAAAACCAATGGTTGAAGGAGCAGTGAACAAGTTAAGCATGACAAAAGGCGAACCTTCTGTGGTAGTTGAGAAGAGATCGACAAGCGATGCAAAGTCAAAAGTGATCGTGCCAGGGTTGGCAAACAAGCCTAACATAATTGTGGAGGGTGCCCGCACGGACCCTGTCATCATTAAGCCTGTAAACTAGTTGCCGGTAATCAACACCAAGGCTGTCTCATGGAGCTATGAACGGATGATAGTGACCTATAAGGGAAAGGAAGTGAAAGAAGAAGTCAATGAGGCCCAGGGATTAACTCGTTCGGGGAGATGCTTTGCCCCGGAAGAGTTAAGGAAAGCTAAAACACTCAGAGATAATCCAGTTCTAGTAAAGAAAGCAGTCACTGAAGAAGAAGCGGAGGAGTTTTTGAGAAAAATGAAAGTGCAGGATTACTCCATCGTGGAGCAGTTGAGGAAGACTCTTGCTATCATTGTTGATCCACTCTGATGAGCATCGTCGGGCCATGATGAAAATTCTGAACGAAGCTCATGTCCCTGACAAAATCATAGTGAACCATTTGGAGAAGATCGCTAGTAAGATTCGAGGTGAACAGGGTCACTTTCTCTGATGACGAGTTGCCTGTGGAAGGTACTGAACACAATAGAGCTCTCTATGTTATAGTAAAGTGTGAAGATTTTGTGGTCACTAGGGTGCTGGTGGATAATGGTTCCAGTGCAAACATTTGCCCTCTTTCCACCTTGCACAAGTTGAAGATTGATACTGAAAGAGTCCATAAGAACAATATATGTGTACGAGGTTTTGACGGTGGAGGGAAATATTCGGTTGGTGATATAGTGCTTGAATTGACAATAGGACCGGGTGAATTCACCATGGAGTTCCAGGTACTGGATGTGGCCGTCTCTTACAATTTGCTATTGGGTCGGCCCTGGATACACGCAGCCAAAGTAGTCCCGTCCTCTTTGCATCAGATGGTCAAGTTTGAGTGGGACAGACATGAGATTATCGTGCATAGTGATGAGAGCTCAGCTGCTTAAAATGATACCTCCGTCCCGTTCATTGAGGTCGAAGATGATCAAGGGCCTTGGGTCTACCAGGTTTCTGAAACAGTGCCAGTTGAGAAGGTTCCAGAAGGGAAATGTATTACAACTCCAAAGTTAGCCTCTGCATCTGTCATGGTGGCATCTGAAATGCTGAAGAATAGTTTTGTGCCAGGCAAAGGCCTGGGCGCTTCATTACAAGGAATCGTGCAGCCAGTGTCTCTGCCAAAAAACTTGGATACATTCGGTCTTGGATTCAAACCCACAGCGACAGACGTGAAAAGGGCCAGAAGGTTGAAACAGAAGGCGTGGGCGCTTCTGAAGCCTATCCCGCGTCTCTCTAGGTCATTTGTCAAGCCCGGTGCTTTGAGGCGCCTAGTGACAGCAGTTCCAAATCCAGTAGTTGATGTTGATAAAGAGTTAATTGAAAGGTTCCAGAGTTTGTTTGATGATGTGAACATGGTAGAAGTTGGAGAAGGTTCCAGCAAAGCGGATGTGCAGTTTGTCGGGTCTAAAGTAAAGCTTAACAATTGGAAGGCTACTCCTCTCCCTACTCGGAGGGAGTTTTGGTAGTTTGCTTTGTTTTCCTTTTCATCTGGGTTATTCCAGGGTTGTGACCCAGATTTTGATTTTTTGCTTGTTGATGTACAGACACTGTTATCCTTTATTTTCAATGAAATGCAATTTCCCTTTTCCATCATTCCTGATAGTTTTTATTTTTGTTTTCTTTTCTTCTTTGTACAGTTCTTTTTAAGCTAGTTTCAATGACATGACATGCATGAGGAATCTTCAGCCAAGTCTTAAAAGTCAATCTAACTCTGAAATAATAATCCAAGAAATAGAGTGTGATGATGAAACGGAATATGATAAGGATGAGGCATTTGAGGAGATTAGTAAAGAACTAAATCATTTTAAAGAAAACCCAAGCCTAATTTGAATGAAACTGAAGCAATCAATTTAGGAGATCCAGACAATGTCAGAGAAACCAAGATAAG
>NW_017682932.1:5253-9126 GCF_001879085.1 Nicotiana attenuata | reverse complement strand
TATAACTGTTTTAAAACTAATGACACTTAGAGATCATGCCTATAGGAGCAAACCAACTGAATCTGAATCGTCCATCTCGCTAGTAAGTCTAGAATCAGTGGTAAAGTCGTTTTATCATCTGCAGAACTTTTGTTTGTTTCTAAAATCAATAATCCTCCTTAAAATCAGTACGCCTTCTGCATTGTTAGATATCCTGATCACAGATCTCACTTAGGCAAGCCAGTAGGTAATTGATTAACTGTATCAGTTCTGATAACTACATCTAGTCAAGACTAATTCGGACTCCTCATGAGAAATATGTGATGAATCAGCCTATCCTACGCCTTAATTTAATTAAAGACCTAACCAGTATCTGAAGTCATGCTATGTATTTGCATTTAAGTGAAGAGGCCTGTTTGAGCCCTAATTGATGTTTGGCTCCCCCTATTTGACTATATGTTTTGATTGTCGCCTAGATTTTTTATCCTTTCTTGAACTTCTGAAAAGCTCCAATTCCCTTCCCTTTAGGACTAGTAGTTCCAATGCCTCCGGAACTGATAGGATCGGGACGGGTAATAGCATGCAATAAGTAACGATACCATTCCGCGCTTCAATACCTCAACGGGGTGGGAAGGGTAGACATGGAGATGATGATCACGCGATAACACCATGCGTACGATTGACTACCGGTGTTGTGTGGATGAACCATGTATTTTACAAACCCTGACCCCCCCTTCTTACTGTAATTATTGACATTTTCAGTTCTTTAAAATTCTGCATTTTGTTTCAGTCATTAAAATTTCCCCTTTAATTTTTGCATTGTCCTCTTCTTCTAAATAAAATTTTCTGCTCACCCACTTCTGTATCTGTATTGTTTATATTCATTATTTGTTAGGACACGATTTATATTCTTGCACTATGTGTTTAAATATTGCAACGTTTTCTTCTCATAATCCTTACTGACTTGTTACCTTTTTGTTTTTACTTTTGTTTTATTCCCCTCCCCAAAAGGTTAGTTCGTGCACTCTGGCATCATCATCCTACTCCACAAGATCTAAGGGCCCTCCACCTCCTCCTCCTCCGAGTCCTATCAGAAACAAGAACAAGGGAAAAATGGAAGACTTGAGCAACATCAGGAAGGAGAGCTCGGTTGAAAGGGTAGAGACTTCTCAGGGTATTCAGGTTTCCAAGGAAAGTGCCTCCCAGCTTGAACAAAAGTTATTGAAATTTCAGGAAGAACTGGACCAAGTTCGGAACTTGGCAAACTTATCATTTTCCCTCACTACCCCGGATGTCAATGCTCCAAATCCTACACCTCCACAAAACATCCCAAAACCACAAAACCAATCCGCTCCCCATCACCACTGCAACACATGCCACATTTCGAACAACACCCCACTACTCATTCCCGAACCACTAAACTCCACAAATGATCATCCCCACCACACCCCCATCTATGTGGAAACCATACCACAATATACTCAACCTATTTCAAGCACACTGGAGTCTGATGAAAAAGACTCTTTCATCAGGAACCTGGCCACAGAACTCAAGAAGCTGACTAGCCGAGTCCAGGGTGTTAAAGGAAACAAAGGTATCGAGGGGCTGAATTATGAGGACCTTTGCATTCAGCCAGATGTCGAACTTCCGGAGGGGTACAAACCTCCCAAGTTTGAGATGTTTGATGGCACAGGGGATCCCAGAATCCATTTGAGGACATACTGCGATAAGCTGGTCGGAGTCGGAAGAGATGAAAAGGTTCGCATGAAGCTCTTCATGAGAAGTTTGAAAGGGGATGCTCTATCTTGGTACATTAGCCAAGACCCCAAGAAGTGGACAAGCTGGGTAGGTATGGCGTCCGATTTCATGGACAGGTTCAGATTCAATATGGAGAATGCGCCAGATGTATTCTACATCCAGAATTTGAAGAAGAAACCTACAGAGACATTCCGCGAGTATGCTACTCGTTGGAGATCAGAGGCTGCTAAGGTCAGGCCGGCCTTAGAAGAAGAACAGATGAACAGGTTTTTCGTCCGAGCTCAGGACCCACAATATTATGAGAGGTTGATGCTAATTGAAGGCCAGAAATTCTCCGACATCATCAAGCTAGGGGAAAGGATCGAGGAAGGCATTAAAAGTGGTATGGTCACTAATTTTGAGGCATTGCAGGCTACCAACAAGGCTCTACAGTCTGGTGGCACGTCCAAGAAAAAGGATGTGAGTGCCGTGATGGTTGCACAGAGAACAAAATCCCCAATAAAATACCAAACCTACCCAGTATCTCCTCTCACATATCAACCTACCCCTAATTACCAAGCACCCCCGCCTTCCTACCAAGCTCCACCACCTACTTACCAATCATCTCCACCTCCCACATATCAACCTACCTCACCAAGATATTCCCAACCCGCACCCGTCTACCAAGCCTATAATGCTCAGCCCTCTCACTATCAGTCACCTCCCACCCGCCAAAACTTCCCTAGACCACGCCCTAACTTCGACCGTAGACCTCCCAAGCAATACACCGCCATCGCCGAACCAATCGACCAGCTGTATGAAAGGCTCAAAGCTGCTGGTTACGTCACCCCTATCCCCGCCATAACTCCAGAAAATCCTTCCCAATGGGTCAACCCGAACAAAACCTGTGCATACCATTCCGGCATGAAGGGTCATACCATTGATGAGTGCCGCTCCCTGAAGGACAAGATTCAGGCCTTGATTGACAACAAAACCATTGTAGCAAAGGAGCCTGCTCCGAACGTCCGCAACAACCCTCTGCCTGACCACAAAGGGGGAGGCGTTCATATGATAGAAATAGAAGATGATTGGGACCCCAAAGGGTCGATTGGATTGATTGCGGAGGGTGACGTTCCAAAGAAACCAACAATCACTCTTAATCCGATTGTAGTCCAGATCCAGCCCTCTGGGGATGCTGAAGTAAACATGTCCGTACCGCTCGATCTTGAAGCGCCATCTTCCGCCAAGGCGCCAGGACCAATTGAGGTTGAGTTTAGATCCCCGAAAGCACCTGTGCCATTTGATGTTGTTGTGTTACCTCCCAAAACAAGGGTACCCATTCCTGTAGCAATGTCAACCATAGCACCATTCCATACGAAGGCCATTCCTTGGGATTACACCGCCGAGGCGAGAAGGAAAGGGAAAACCAAATCTGGAGAAGCAATTGCAGCACAGGGTATGACCCGAACTGGCAGGGTTTATACTCTGGAACATTTGGTTGAATCAAGTAAGAAGGCCTCTGGACGATCCACCGAAACACCTCCTGATGACCTCTGGAGGAAGATACAAGCAAAGGAGTACTCAGTCATCGACCAATTGAACAAGACGCCAGCACAAATCTCCATCTTAGCTCTGCTACAAAGCTCCGATACACAAAAAGGGGCCTTATTGAAAGTGCTGAGCGAAGCATATGTGCCCAGCAACATAACTGGAGGAGAAATAGCAAACATGGTAGGGCAAGTATTGGAGAGCCACAAAATTACTTTCCACGAAGATGAGCTGCCACGAAGATGAGCTGATTGACGGAGGGTCCAACCTCAACATTTTTCCCTTGGTGACTCTCCGAACATTAGGAAAAAGCCTGCATGAGATCAAAGATGAAGCCATCAACGTCAAAGCTTTCGACGGCTCCCAAAGGTCCACCATTGGGGAAATCAGTTTGTGTTTGCAGATGGGACCAACTTGGTTCGATGTCGACTTTCAAGTGATAGACATCCCAGCATCCTACAATCTGTTGTGGGGACGGCCCTGGATTCACGCCGCTGGAGCTGTAGCATCAACCCTGCACCAGGCAGTGAAGTTCGAGTGGAATCACCAAGAGGTGATTATTCATGGCGACGGTAGTAATCCCATATACAGTCGCCAGCCATCCCAGCG
>NW_017682932.1:0-1292 GCF_001879085.1 Nicotiana attenuata | reverse complement strand
CATGCCATGGCTTGAGGACCCCACTTTTATCTTTCGCATATCATTATTCAAAGGCATCATGGTTCGGAGGCATCATCCTCATGGCCCGAGAACATCATTTCATAGCCTGCGAATCCTTTATTATACGCTTCATGGCCCAGGACGTCATGGTCCAAGGACGTCATCCTAATCGTCCGAAGACAGCATTCATGGTCCGATGGGAACTTGCATCACGTTTAAATTTATACACAATATATGTTTGCATTGCTCACTTGCAGGTACACCGGCTATCAACGGCCGTCTCAGCAGGAGCGATCCCGCTCCAGTTCCCGCAGCCTACTAGACTCCGACCATCTTTCCCAATCTAAACATCGCGTCCGTTCTTTTCAAAAACCTCCATCGGCATATTCCGCCAATGGACCCTGAACTACATATGGCCTGATTCCTGTAAAACCAGGGATATGTAGGCAGCTCAGGAACCAGAGCTCGGTCAAAATCCTTTGCAAATCGTTCATTCCTGTCAAAATTGGCCATCATATCTTTTACCCGACAACTCTTTTCATCCGTTCTCGGGTAAAGAGGGGCAGCTGTTGATTACCCAATTTTTCCCTATGTATTTTTTTTACTCAAAATAGCATGTATATGCATATATAAGCATGCCCAAGAGTTTTGGTATTTTTCCCTAATTTTTCTAAGATTTTGAAAATCAATTTATTGTCTATTTTAGGAGTACAAATCCCATAATTATTCTCAAAATTATCATTTTTTGTGAATAATTTATTTCCATCCTCATATTTACACCAAAGTATAATAAAGGTGATTTTTTTACATATTTTTATATAAATTTAATTGGCATTTTTAAAGCTAAATTGCGTATTTTACAAGTACAAAATCATTCCCAGTATTTTTAGATTAATGATTATATATTATTAATTAGTTCAGTGTTTTTAATTTGTTTTGAAATCAGTTTAATTATTTTATAAAAATTAAAAGGGGAGAAATTAGTTACTTAATACATAGCCATTTCCAATTGCAATTATAGCCTCTATTGACCCCAATTCCACCCCAATATTAAACGACCCAATTTTGATTTTGACCCGACCCCTTAGCCCTATTTCTTAAACCCGTCCGGTTCTCTTTAAATCCTGACCGTTGATCGTTTGATCAACGGCTGTAACTCGTTCTTTCCTTTTTTAATCCCCTAACCCCTCTAACCCTAATTCATTTGCACAAAGACGCCGCCTCTAAACTCCCTTCATTTCCCAAGAAAACCTCTCTAACCCTCCGAAACCCTAACCCTATTCCACCGATCT
>NW_017682931.1:0-9130 GCF_001879085.1 Nicotiana attenuata | reverse complement strand
AATCCTTTAAGCCAGTACTCAAATCATTTACTCCTCACGATAACCAAAATCATAATTATACCGCTGCGGCGTGCAGCTCGATCCATATAGTATACTGTTGCGGCGTGCAGCCCGATCCATATATATATATATATATATATATATATATATATATATACACACTACTGCGGCGTGCAGCCCGATCCAATAATAATAGTCGACTGCGCTCATTGGGGGTGTGCAGACTCAGCAGGGGCTCCTTCAGCCCAAACGCTATGCTACTGCGGCGTGCAGCCCGATCCGTATAAATATATATACTGCTGCGGCGTGCAGCCCGATCCAATACGTATCAAATATCCTCACAATGGGGTTCTCAACCCCTCTCTGTCAATATAAACTTAGCCCCTCGGGCATACTAAGATAGGATAGGGACTCTAGCCCACATGTTACTCTCATTTTTGGTTAAGCTATTTAGAGCCAGTTCGTATTTTATTAAGCGATTAGAAACATGACTGAGGGTATGATTTTTACCGAGTAAAGTGAGGTTGATCAGTACAAATACCCCTAAGGGTTCTATAGGTCGGCACAAGGCCCCAAACATGGCAACTATCCCAAACTAACATTATATTAATTAAACCTCGTCAAAATACAATAGAATCAGCAATCGGGATGGACCATGTCCAAATCCCCAGCAGTAATGGACCCCACGCTCATCATGCGGCGTGTGTCTCACCTCAACATAGCACTATGTGGTGCAATTCCGGGGTTTCAAACCCTCAGGACATCATTTATAACCATTACTCACCTCAAGCTGGCCAAGGTCCTAGCTCGCTATGCCCTTGCCTCGCAAATCAACCTCCTTGTGCGTAGAATCTGATCAAAACCATAAGGAATACATTACAATAGGCTAAGGGAACATAACCCAATCGAAAAGACTCGAAAATTATCAAAAATCACGAAGTTGGCAAAATCCGAGCCCCGGGCCCACTTCTCGAAAAATTACAAAATTCACATCACCGGATTCCTCGTCTCGCCACGAGTCTATACATATCAAATTTACCAAAATCCGAGCTCAACTGCTCCCTCAAATCCCAAATTTTCATTTCGAAAGTCAAGTCCTAGTTCTTCCAATTTTACTCAAATTTCCATGAATTTAAGGGTTGATTCTTCAATAAAATGATGTTTCTAAGCCATAGGACTCACCTCCAATCGATTCCCAGTCAAAACCCTCTTTAAACCTCGTCAAAAGCTCTCAAGGATACTCAACAATGGAGGAAATGGGACTTGGTTCGCGGATGAAATGTTACAAAAAAACCTTCTGTCCAGCTATAATTTCTTCTACGCGATCGCGGCTCTAGGCTCGCGATCGCGATGAGAAAATTCCCAAGGCTTCAAAAACTTTCTATGCGAACGAGACAGGGGCTCCGCGATCGCGATGCTTCACTTTCCAAACCTACGCGAACGCGGCTCATGTGATGCGAACGCGATGAATAAAATATGCTGGCCCCAAAATCCTCTTATGCGAACGCGGGCTGTACCACGCGAACGCGAAGCTTCCGCTTCCAATGCTATGCGAACGCGTCCCAATGACTGCGATCGCGAAAGCCAAATCCCCTCTGCAATAACTGCTAAAAACCTGCAACTTTTAAGAGCCAAACTTGGTCCGATTGACCATCCAAAATCACCCCGAGGCCCCCGGGACCTCAACCAAAAGCACCAACACATCCTAAAACATCATTCAAACTTGTTCCAATCATCAAAACACATCAACCAACTCTAAAACCATTAAATCACCTCGGATTCAAGCCTAAGTTTCTTAAGAACTTCCGAAATACGCATTTGATCAAAAACCCAACCAAAACACCTCTGAATGACCTGAAATTTTGCACACACATCCAAAATTACCTAACGAAGCTACTGCAACTCTCGGAATTCCATTCCGACCCCCGGATCAAAATCTCACCTACCAACCGGAATTCGCCAAAATACTAACTTCGCCAATTCAAGCCTAATTCTACACCGGACCTCCAAAATCAATTCTGATCGCACTCCTAAGTCACAAATCATCCCCTGAAGCTAACCGAATCACCGAAAATCACATCTGAGCCCTCTAACTCAATAGTCAACATCCGGTTGACTTTTCCAAAATAAGTCTTCCTTAAAGAGACTAAGTGTCTCATTTCCCATCTAAAACCAATCCAATTCGACTCGATCACCTCAAATACCGATAATGAAGCATAGAGAAACATGAGATGGGGGAAACGGGGCGGTAACTCACGTGACGACGGGCCGGGTCATCACACCATGCCAGCCTTTGATTCTTCCTAGCACCTTAGAGATAAGACCATTGAAGTACATAATTCTGATTCTGCATGTGTACAGAGGGCATCCTAGGTATGTGAGAGGTGAATCTTTTCTATAGAAGCTTGTCTCCCTTTGAATTCTTCTGACTGCACTTGGCAGAACACATGGAGCAGTCATGAAAGGACTCTTGTGCCTATTAATGAGTTGGCCAGATGTGCTCTCATAATTGCTAAGAATCCACATGATTTTCCTCAGGGATGTTCTTCTCCCAGAAGTAAAGATGATGATATCACCAGCAAAACTTAAGTGGTTAATTTGAGGTCCCCTTTTCTGCATATAGAATCCATGAAATGGCTGATCATGATTCAGCAAGTTGAGCATTCTGGATAGGAGTTCAGCTCCTATGATGAATAGAGAAGGAGCAAGTGGATCACCCTGTTTGAGGCCTCTTGTAGATTGGAAAAAGCCACATCTGGTGCCATTAACTATGACTGAATACCAGTTATTGGACATTGTTCTCCAGATCATGTCAATGATCATTTCACTGAAACCCATTCTCCTGAGCATAATGCAGGTAAAACTCCAGGAGACTCTTTCATAAGCCTTAGCCATGTCATGCTTGATGACCACATTTGATCCCATAGTTGGCTTCTTGATACCATGCACTATTTCTTGTGCAAGCATAATGTTTTGAGAGATGTTTCTGCCTTTAACAAAGCCTGATTGATTTGCAGAGATTATCTTTGGAAGGATAGGGCCAAGTCTTGAACCGATGACCTTGGAAATGATCTTGTTGATGAAACTGCTGAGACTGATTGGCATAAGTTATGTGAGACAGTTAGGGAATTCAACCTTGGGCAAGAGAACAAGGCATGCATTGGTCATATATCTGGGCATTGGACTGCCTCTAAAAAATGCTAGCACCACCTTGAATAAGTCTTCCTTGATCACTTCCCAGCAGGCTTGGTAAAACTTCCCATTCATACCATCAGGTCCTGCTGACTAATAGGATTCATGGAGAATACAATGTCCTTGAGCTCTAACATAGATGGGTCTCTGGTGAGTATGGCATTGTCTTCACTAGTTATCATGGTTGGAATAATGGACAACAAGTCTTCTCTAATAACTGAGCCAGGATTTGTGAAAAGGTGTTGAAAGTAATCACAGGCAGCCTTCCCAATGTTTTCATCACCCTGAAATCACTCACCTTCTTCATTTTTGATTTTGTGGATGTATAATTTCCTTCTTCTTCCTCTGATTAAGCTGTGGAAGTATCTAGAATTGGCATCCCCTTCTTTAAACCATTGCAGTTGGGTTTTCTGTTTCAGAACATCTTGCTCAACCTTCAAATGTCTAACATACTGAGCCTTGAGCTCATTGAGAGATATTCTGTCAGCATCATTGTTTGTTTGGGCCCAGATCAGCTCTGCATCCTTCACCTTTTGTCAGATCAGCTCTGCATCCTTCACCTTTTGTTCATACTCTTTGGTTTTTTGGAAGATATCCCCATATTGTTTTCTGGACCATAGGCTTAGGGCATGGCTCAGAGCTTTCAGCTTTGGGTGAAACACCCACATAGGATTACCTCTGACTTCTCTGTTCCATATTTCTGAAACCAGTGGTAGAAAACTTTGGTTATCCACCCAACAGTTGAGAAATTTGAAGTACTTTTTACCATTATCCTGTCTTGTATGAAGTTCCAATAGCAGGGGGTTGTGATCAGATCCCGCTGAACCTAAATGAGTAATTGTGGCAGCAGGAAAGGCTTCTAGCCATAAATCATTGACTAATCCCCTGTCCAATCTTTTCCATACAACAGCACATTTCCCCCTTCCATTGGACCATGTGACTTTAGACCCATAGAAACCCAGATCCATAAGTCCACAGTCCTCCATCATGCTCAGAAAATCAAGGCTTTTGGACATTTGGTATGAAATGCCACCAATCTTTTCTTCTACAGAGGCAATGACATTAATATCTCCAACGACACACCATGGCACATTACAGGTAGTTGATTTGTGTCTAAGGACTTCCCACAAAGGTCTTCTGAGAATTGGCTTACACTTTGCATAAATGAGTGTTAGGTGGAACAGATTGCCATTTTCAACATGCTTCATTTCTAATGACAACTGTCGTTCATCATGATCTAAAACCTTGGCATTGAATTCCTTATCCCAAAATACCCAGTTCTTATCATTAACATTAGCAGCAACTTGATGCATTGAAAGTTGGATTTTAAAGTAATTGAGGTGAGAATTGTCTAGGAAAGGTTCAAGGACAGCTATGAAAGAGAGGTTATGTATTTGTTTCAGGAGTTTGAGCCTTTCAATGGCTCCAGAGGTCCTGATGCCTCTTGCATTCCAAATGATTGTACTAATCATTGGAAAGAGGGTTTTGAGTTGTATTTTGGTGGGACACTGCTGCTTCTGATTCTAGCAGTCCTGTTTCTGGTAAGCCTTGGAGTGGGATTTTTTCTGGCAGATAGGGTGGCAGATGCAACAGTTTCCTTATTTGGTTCATCATTAACTGCAGCAATTAGCAACTCACAATGTTCTTCTTTTTCATGATCATCATCATTAAAGGCAATATCATCATCATCATGATTTCCAGCACTTTCATCCTCAGACTCAATTGGTCTATACTCATCCTGCAGTGGAGTGTATCTGTTGAGTGGGGGTTCCTTCATGACCATATCTAAGGAACTTAAGAGGTGGTTTTTTCTGGGAGTGCTTGGGGGGACAGAGGTGGAGTTGTGAGGTTTGGATTTGGGAGGATTATCATTGGTGGGCATATTTGTTTCATTGCCATCAGAGCTCGGTTCTTTATTGGTTAAGAGAGGTTGTAAGAGTAAGGGATTGGCTATGACTGAGTGTCTATAACCAGGGGATTCAACATGATCAAGTCTGAATTTTTCCTGACTTTGAGGGCCCAAAAACTGGGAATCATCAGGGGGCTCATTTAAACTGATTCCTGCATTTCTGTTTCTCATAGTCTTCCTTTTTTTCTGGCTAGGCTTATTTTTTGATTTCTGAGTCTGAACCTGAAAATCAGCAGCAACTTTGGCTTTTCCTTTAAGGAAAGCTTTCATTTGTGCAGATAGATTCTCTTCAGAGCTTAAGGACTCAAAGTCTTCCTCCTCAGTCACACTATCATATTGATTAACTTGCTGTGAGTCTGAATTGGGGAGTGTGGTAGCAGGGGTTTGTTGGTCAATCCTATGGTCAGCCAATTGTGCATTAGCACACTCATGCAAAACATGAGGAAACCCCTCCCCATTTGGAGCCCAATTTAATTATGTTTAATTATTAGTATAGGTTCATAGCAGTAGGGCCTCTTTGTAATAAGCACTATTACTGCATAATGGTTTGAATATGGCACGAATTGTGCCAGACTTGCAACAAAGCCCAACATGGGACTCATTTGAGCAAGTCTGGGACCAGGCGAATGGGCCTGGGCATTAAACCTAGTAGCATGATCCTTAATTGTGAAGTTTTCTTTGAGAATCATAGTATAAACACATGCTATTATGTGTTGCTAATTCTACGATTAATTTTAAACTAGCATTTGATCTTTGAATGCTGATTTTTACTTAACAGCAATCGAATATAACTGTTGTGAGTATGCAAATTTGGTTAATTTGGTCGTACAGGTGGACAGGACCAGCTAGAAAACATGTAGTAACTGGGCCCGCCTAAATACAAATCCAATATGGGCTGTTTGAGTCAGACTCAACAAGAGTCTTTGAGCCTCTTCACTTCTGGGCCAAACTCTAGCCCAATATAGTTCCAAAGTGGCCGATTATCCTTAAATGAGTGAGTGATGGGCCATTGTTGATCCAAACTCCTTTTCAGCAATAATTAAAAGGCTTAGTTTTTCACCCTTAGCATGTCCTTGATTCAAAAGCCTCTTAGTGATTTTCAAATGAGGATTGAAATTTTGAGTATCCTTAACTTGGTTTAGTGGACTACAATCCTTTTAAAATAAAATTGAGGTGTGCCATACACAAACAAAAATTCATAAGCTATGGCCCTCACATTAATATTAACTTAGTATAGAAAATACCTTCGAACATCCGTAGCTTGCTTTAGGCGCATTTTATAATATTCGTGGCTATGGGTACGATTCCCGTGGCATAGTCATGATACCTAATTTGCAAATTCGGGGGTGCATTTCATGTAACCCGATCATAACAACTTCGAATATTAATAAAATAAACATGTCGTGAATCGCGGGTGCATTTCATGTAGCGTGGTTCGCGGCGTGTTCCAAAATAACTTGTTCAAGAAATAATCCCATAAATCCTAAAAACGGTTTAAATTAAAAAAATGCGGCTATAAAGTTTAAAATGCACAATAGGTTTAAAACATGTATTAATCAGATAATTAGGCCATTATTAATTGTTTAACCGACCGTGCTAGAACCACAGAATCGGAAAATGCCTAACACCTTCTCCCGGGTTAACAGAATTCCTTATCTAGAATTTCTGGTTCGCAGACTTTTAAATAAAGCCAAATTTCCTCGACTTGGGATTTTAAAATAAACCGGTGACTTAGGACACCAAATAAACTATTCCAAGTGGCGACTCTGAATTAAATAAATAAAATAATCCCATTTCGATTTATGTCACTTTAATTGGAAAAACTCTCTTATATCCCCCTCTGGTGTAAAAAGGAGGTGTGACATGTGGCGACTGTAGAGTTGCATATTTTGATAAATTTTGTATGATATCGATGTGTTTTAGAAACGAATATGTTAACTTGGACTGAATGCCATGTTTGGGGCCTTGTGCCGAACTGTTTGGGACCTTAGGGGTATTTACTAGTTTTCTTACACTGTTTTGATTTGAAAGCATATCCTCAGTAATGATTTTTCATGTTCATTGTTGATTCAGTTTCATTACTCTACTTTCAAATATATGAAAACTGTTTGGGCTGAGTTCTCTAATTTTCACTGAAATGCCCGAGTGGCTGTGAGTTTAATGACTGAGAGAGAGAGAGGTCGAGGACCTGATGGTGAGGATTATATATATCTATGGACGGGTTGCATGCCACATCGATATTTATATATGTTTACCGTGAAAATGGTAACACCAATTAAATTTGATTATGAAGTTCTAAAAATACGTGATCTATTTTTATGCTAGTTGTTAAGAAATGGATGCTAGGTAAAAGGTTAGAAATCAGGATTATGTCTTAGGGACGGTAAGATAATCGAACCAAACAGTTGGAGATCAGGGGCCTCGAGCCGTCGATTATAAGACCTCGGGGTCGAGCTGGATGGCCGATTCAGAGCAGTCGAGAGAGAGATAACAGTTATGAGAGCTATGATGATGGCTCTTTATGATCAATGATAATCAATAAATGAAGAACAATAAATAGAACACAATGAATATAAGCAATAAATGAAGTAATGAAATCAAGAGAATATGTTAGAGAGCAGAGAGAATGTTCTTGTGTATTTAGTATTGAGCATCAGATCCTTACAAAATGACAATGATCCTCTATATATATGAGGGGAAATCCCAACATAGTACAAATGCATTAATTACAAAGATATGGGCTGGTACAGTCATTTAATGTCTTGATTCGTTTTTGGACTAGTCCACTAGGCTTTGTCAACTACATGTACGCGCCTTGGGAACTTCACCTTGATCCGCTAAGACCACTAATTTACATTGCCTCGAGGCCGATCGTTACTTACACTATCTCGAAGTCGATCACCGAGAATCCTCGGAGTCGATCACTGGAAATTCTCAAGATGCCTTGATGATCGTAAAATCGAACCGTCAATTTTTACTGTATACAGATAGTCCCCGCGTTTCCTAGAACAAAGTGATAGGAAACAATTTTGAACTCCTACTTCATAAGCATCATCATCAAGACGTCAGCCCATCAGAGCATTAAATGCCATAACCCAAAAGCCGCGCAAGGGTCACCGTCAAACACGACTATCGAGAAGCCCACGAACCGCTATTGGTTCGTCATTTCCGCTGCCCATATGGCTCCTATAAATGCATCAGTCGTTTTATAATTCACACTTTTACAACATCTTCAAGTTTTCAAGGCCAAATCCATCCCCTTTCACATTCTTTCTTCTTCCCTTCTTGATTCTTTGCCTACTTTCTCAGAAAAGCCTTTCCGCCACCATGGCTAGAACTTCTAAGACAGTTCCTCAAAAAGACGAGGCTGCCTCCTCATCTCGGACATCCAAAAGCAAATCCAAGGATATGCCCAAAGTGTCTCCTACCGTCGAACAATGTACACCCATCGAGTTCAATTGCACGAAAGATTTCTCCATCATGATACCTTCATCTATGCCTGGTCGATGCGAACATGTATCCCGGTTCATCAGCGCCCTAAAGAGAGCATAACGGACCATAAGGCCGGTTTTCTTAAAGTGTACACATACCCGTTCACCTTAGGCCCTGTCGACTCCTCGAACCCTTCTTCTCTGTCCATAGATCCGGTCATTCTCGACTTTTGTTGTAAATACCAGGTGACGCTTGGCCAAATTTACCCCTCTCTATGGAGGATAGTTTACATGCTTCGCCATTTTTCCATTAAGACCGAGAGTAAGACCTCTACCCTCGATCATCTAATCAGGCTATACAGCCCCCATCTTTTTCGAGGCTTGATCAAGCATCACCATCGAGCATCGAAACCCTTTTTCTCGAGCATTGACGAGCATAAGGATCGGGGGTGGATCAGCCGGTTTGTCCGAGTGAGGACCTCGGACATTATTCCGACCAGGTGCATGCCATTCCCGGAGGTGTGAAACACGGAGCGTAAGTGCCTCTTCTTTAGGCATGCTTTGTTGTCTTTTTTTCTTTCTTCAAAAAAGCTAACTT
>NW_017682930.1:6022-9131 GCF_001879085.1 Nicotiana attenuata | reverse complement strand
CAAATGCACATTTTGCTGGATTAAGCTTGAGGTTGTACCTGCGGAGTCTCTGGAAGAATTTCCTCAAATCCTTAACATGGTCACATTGTTTCCTTGACTTTATGATCACGTCGTCCACATAGACCTCGATTTCCTGATGTATCATGTCATGGAACATGGTGGTCATTGCCCTCATATACGTTGCCCCTGCGTTCTTCAACCCAAATGGCATGACCCTGTAACAATACGTCCCCCAAGGCGTGATGAATGTTGTTTTTTCCGCATCCTCCTCATCTATCAGAATCTGGTGATAGCCCGCGTAACAATCCACGAAGGAAGCAATCTCATGTTTGGCATAATTGTCAATCAATATATGGATGTTTGGAAGTGGGAAATTGTCCTTCGGGCTTGCTTTATTGAGATCACGGTAATCGACACATACTCTGGTCTTCCCATCCTTCTTTGGTACAGGCACCACATTAGCTAACCAGGTAGGGTAGCGAGTAACTCGTATGACCTTCGCCTCAAGTTGCTTGGTAACCTCTTCTTTGATTTTCACGCTGATATCTGTTTTAAATTTCCTCAACTTCTGCTTGACAGGCGGGCATGCCGAATAAACAGGCAATTTGTGGACCACCAGATCGGTACTCAAACCCGGCATGTCATCATATGACCATGCGAAAACATCTTTGTATTCAAGCAGCAATTTAATTATTTCCTCCCTGAGCGGGGCTTCCAAATGGACACTTATTTTTGTTTCCCGAACATTCTCCCGATCCCCTAAATTGATCGCCTCTGTGTCATTCAAATTAGGTTTGGGTTTTTCCTCAAATTGATTTAACTCCTTACTGATTTCTTCCAAAGCTTCCTCATTATCGTATTCCCCTCCATCCTCACACTCAATTTCCTGTATTACTATTTCACATCGGTTATCAAGACTAGGTCGGCGACTCCTTACGCATGACACATCATTGGAATCAGCATAAAAGGGAGTGTACAAAAGAGAAAAGAAAAATAAAGACTATCAGGAGAGAAGAAAGGAGGAAATTGCATTTCATTATATTTGTAAGATAACAAGGTTTAACTCATCCAAAATGGACGGAACATAGAAATCTGAATTACAACCCTGGAAATAATCCAGACTTAGTACTCAAAGAAAAATCAAAACTAACTACCACGACTCCTTCCGAATCGAGAGAGGAGTAGCTTCCCAGTTATTGAGCTTAGCCTGAGATCCCATGAACTGCACATCAAATCCACTCGGGCCTTCGCCGGGTTCCACCATATTCACTTCATCGACCACCTTTTCAAACCTTGCGAGCATCTCCTTGTCAGGTTCTATCATCACAGAATTTGGCATTGCTGTTGCTGGGCGTTGTTTAGTACCAGGCCGGACGAAGGAACGGGAAAGGCGAGGAATAGGTTTTGGAAGGGTCCACACTCTCTTTTTCATCTTTTTGGCTCTCCTTATGTCAGCTGAAGTGGGTTTGAATCCTAGCCCAAAAGTGTCTAGATTTCCAGGGAGAGACACCGGCTGTATGATCCCTTGCAGTGAAGCACCTAGCCCTTTTCCGGGCAAGAATCCATTTCTTATCATTTCTGAGGCTACCATAACAGATGCGGCAGCTATCTTGGGCACGGGAACACACTCTCCTTCCGGGATTTTATCAACTGGCACTGTATCCATGACTTGGTATACCCAGGGACCTTTGTCATTTTCAACTTCCTCGAAGGATGTGATAGCATTACAAGAATTGTCCTCTCCATGAACCACGATCTCTTGCCGATCCCACTCAAACTTGACCATTTGATGCAAAGTAGACGGTACTGCCTTTGCGGCATGGATCCAAGGCCGTCCCAATAACAGATTGTAGGAAACACTGACATCGAGCACTTGAAACTCCATCGTGAATTCCACAGGTCCTATTGTTAGCTCCAACACAATATCTCCCACTGTATCTTTCCCTCCACCATCAAACCCCCGTACACAGATGCTGTTTTTATGAATTCTTTCCCTGTCAACTTGCAACTTCTCTAGAGTGGAAAGAGGGAAAATGTTGGCACTAGACCCATTATCGATTAACGCCCGAGTCACCACGGAATCTTCACACCTCACTGTGAGGTACAAAGCTCTATTATGTTCAGTTCCTTCCAATGGTAACTCGTCATCAGAAAATGTCACCCTATTTACCTCAAAAATCTTATTCGCAATCTTCTCAAGATGATTCACAGTAATTTTATCTGGCACATGAGCTTCGTTTAGAATCTTCATCAAGGCCCGGCGGTGTTCATCTGAATGGATCAATAAGGACAATAATGAAATCTGTGCCGGGGTTTTCCTTAATTGCTCGACAATCGAATAGTCCTGAGCCTTCATCTTTTTTAGGAACTCTTCAGCTTCTTCTTCAGTAACGGCTTTCTTTACCGGTGCCGAATTGTCTCTAGCTGCTTTAACCTTCCTCAATTCTTCAGGGGTAAAGCACCTCCCTGATCTAGTCAGCCCATGAGTTTCACACACTTCTTCTTTAATTTCCTTCCCTTGGTACACCACAGTCACTCTGTCGTAGTTCCACGGGACAGCTTTCCCACTAACCACGGGCAATTGGGTCACCGGTTTGATGATGACTGGCTCTGTTCGAACGCCTTTTACAACCGATACAGGCTCGACAGCTGCTCCTGGTATTGTTACCTTAACAGGCCCTGGTTTTATTACCCTCACTGGTTCACTGACTGTCCGGCCCACTGCGACCAAAGCTTTCTTGTCAACCAAGTCCTCTTTTGCTTTACTTTCGCTTGCTTTAATCATCATCACAGTCTGCGACGGCTTCTTGTATTCTCCCTTCTGCACTATCTCGATCATGTGAGCCTCATGATGAATTGGTAGTGGATTCTGAGTGATATTGGGAGTCTCCGGAGCCTGCACCTCGATTCTGTGTGTATCAATCAATTCCTGAATGGCAGTTTTCAGATGCCAACATTTCTCTGTGTCATGTCCAGGCGCTCCTGAGCAGTACTCACAATTCACTGAATGGTCCAGGTTCCTTGGGGGTGGGTTTGGTAATTTAGGTTCGATAGGGTTCAGCATGCCCAACTGCCTTAATCTGTGGTATAGGCTCGTATAAGATTCTCC
>NW_017682930.1:0-3278 GCF_001879085.1 Nicotiana attenuata | reverse complement strand
GTCTTGGACCATTTTTCCAAGCCCCTATGCGGGCCCTGTACTCATTTCTTTAGCTACCAAGCCCACTGTTCTTGTGATGAGTCAACAAATTCCTGGATGTGAGGTCTTTTGGCCGGTCTTCCGAATGCAACGTCCCTTCTATACCAAGCCTGATAATCAGGCGACACCTCTCCTTTGGCCTGATCCCGAACACAAGTATTTGCCGCCAAATATTGACATTCGCTCCAGACTTGGCGGACCACTGCTTCAGGAAACTGGCCATCAGGGCCAATCTCAACCACTTGCAAACTAAGATCATCATCCTTGGGTACTATCTGGCATCTCCCCAGTTGCCCCAACACTCGATACGGTGCGTAAGGCTGAATGCTTCTAAGCCCTATCAGGAGAAAATGTGGTCGGGCTGCCGGCATATATACGACTTCATCAACAGGTAACCATCCCAGTGTCCACTCTATTTGGCTAGCGGTGAGTGACCGAAAATATGTTGTCCAACCCGCGACCCCTTCTGGCAATTTGGCTCCTTCAGTCCTCGTGTAAAATTCTTCTATGCATGTTTTTTCTGGAGACCCGTAGCTCAAAAACTGCGGGCGATGACACAGATGCTCGATCATCCACATTTGTAATAACAAGTTGCACCCCTCGAAGCAAGTTTCCCCGGCTTTGCAAGCTGTAAGAGCACGAAAGATGTCGGCCAATATCATAGGTGCAAGTGTACTTTTGGCCTGGGTAATTAACGTGCTGACGACTCCGGCTATTTTTATATCGATGTTCCCATCCTTCCTCGGAAATACTAAAAGCCCCAAGAAAGCCACCATAAAAGCGAAACATCGATGCTCCTCCCACTTCTGGCGGTTTCCTTTGCTACATATCTTACTTTCTGGGTTGTTGAACCCCCCAATATGACCATAGCGATGATATATGAAGCTTAGGGTACAAAAACCATTTGCCAAGTCTGTGTTATGGACGGCCCTGACTATCTTCAAGGAGTCTAGAAATTTGTGTACAGCTACAACTCGGGGTGCAACCAAGTATTTGTTCCTCAACGGAACCTCATCCTTTCCAATGTAGCCCGCTATTTCCTCCAATGTCGGGGTAAGCTCGAAATCCGAAAAATGGAACACATTATGTGCTGGGTCCCAACATGTGACCAGTGCTCTAATAATATCTCCCCGAGGCACAATATCAAGCAGACCGGTGAGCCCTTTCAAATGTTTCTTGACCGCATCTTGCCCTTCTTTGCCCAAATCGTTCCACCACAGACGCAACTCCAAAGGGATTTTATGCATGACTGAAAAGGGTTCATTTTGAGTCGTGCTCATCCTGCACATTTATGAAGGTGATTTAATAACTTATTTGACCTAAAAAAAAAGCAAATAACACTATTTTTGTTCAAATTTCCAATTTAAAACAAACGGCCGGTTTTGCAGTTACGGCCTTTCAGCACTTCGGGGAGAAGATTTTAAGGCTGTACCCGTTGACCATTGGGAAATGACTCAAGATGGCCATTTTTGCACAAACAGCCTTCCGGCGCCCGTTTGGGGACATTCGGCTATTTTTGACAAAACGGCACCCCCTGATTTATTTATGACAAAATAAAAATTGGTATTTTTCGGCTATTTTGCAAAAGGGTGGTTGGACCCGATGAGGGTTGCCTACGTATCTCACATCCGGTGAGAATCAAACCTACGTAGTTCGGTCAAATAAATCTAACTATTTTGAAAACACTCATAATTTGAAAAATAAAACTTATTTTTTGGCAAATTCAAGACTCTTTTATATTTTCTTTTCCCATGGCAAGTAAACAAACTAATTTGAAAACCTTTTTTCTTTTCTTTTAATTTCTAAAAATCCGGCAGCATTTCGGCACAACTCGGCCATTGGTTTTTCTTTCCAGTATATGTAATTAACTTTCCGCACTGCTATTTTCTCTCTCTTTCGTTTTTCTAATATTGCCTAAATATTCAAAGCCGGTCAGCATGCGAGTCCAACACAGATAAATGCACAAGTAGGATGCATCAGGATGGTCCATTATTCTGGGTACACCTGTCCTAGACGGACCCAACCCCTGTGTTGAGTCCCCTAAGTCAAAATGCACGTGATGCAGATAAGCGTTCCTACTAGGGATGGAGTCAAGTTCTTCTAGGTTCAAAACCTGGGTATGTGTTCTAGACTGTGTACCCGAGCGGACAACTCGAGTCGAGGAGGGGGCTACGTACCGGGGACCCGCGGGATCGTCCGGCTTAGTAACTTGTCCGGCCTCTTTCTTATTTCAAGGTATGACACTAACAGAATAGGGAGTCTCCACCAGTGAGCACATCCCCGGAGGTGAGAAGAGAAGGGTTTCGGCATAGTTTATATAGTTCAGATAATATCAAAGCGGTAAAGCATTTAGCACATTTAACAGGAAACATGTAGAAAAATCAGATAAAGCCAAATACAACAAATTATCTAAGCTCGAATTCTGAACCCTGAACCACGTGGTCGTGGGTTCGTTTCCCCAGCAGAGTCGCCAGAGCTGTCACACCTCCTTTTAAATTCACTACACCCGCAAAGGCGTAGTAAAGGGAGTTATTTCCAACTTGAAGTGACAATCGAAACGGGATTTGTTATTTTAGAGAATCCAGAGTCGCCACCTGGGAGTTTTATGGTGTCCCAAGTCACCGGTTGAATCCCGAATCGAGGAAATTATGACTCTGTTCATAGTCAGCGAACCAGAAATCCGAGTAAGGAATTCTGTTAACCCGGGAGAAGGTGTTAGGCATTCCCGAGTTCCGTGGTTCTAGCACGGTCGCTCAACTGTCGGATTTGGCTACATATTTGATTTTCGTACTATCTCCTAGCTTATGTGCCTTATTAGTAAACCGCTTTTATTTTATTTATTTGCCTTTTAAAAGAATTGCAACATCGTAAAAATGCGTCTTGAACCACGTCGCACCAGTGCACCCGTGATTATTAACATACTTCGACTTCGTTGAGATTTGGGATTTGGGTCACATAAATGTGCACCCGTATTCAGGAAGGTAAAATTATTAAAATAACGCGCCTAAAGCAACTACGCGTTATTAACTTTACGAGGGCCACGGAATCCACTAAATGGCACGCCTCGAAATTCTAAAGAGTTAAAATGAATTAAATGAAGGCCATGCGTTTTGGGATTTTATTTTTTGCGAGGCTCATCTCGTGTTTATTTAAAGGCTAAGCTAAACGTATTCAATTTCCATCTCTTTTGTACCTAAGGGGCTTAGTTGATTAATTGTGACAAACTAACATTCACATAA
>NW_017682929.1:4911-9131 GCF_001879085.1 Nicotiana attenuata | reverse complement strand
CTTGCCTACTGATTGTGTCAGATATTAATTAACAAAGGCGAAATCGGTTTTTATCGGTCGTCATCACCTAAGGCTTGCCTAAGTGTTTAGACGGGGCCCTACAGACATGATATCTACTGAGTTCAGAAGGTGATGAGACAGTGAAACTCGAAACGAATTGTTTGAGATCCTATAGGCATGCTTGCTAAACCTTGTTAAGTAACGGAATTAGAGATGCAAAATGTACAAAATTAAAAATGAAACTGGTTACAGGTTCTGCATGTGATAGTATCTACTATTACTGATTTTAGTTCCTAGGAGCATGATATCTAACATTGACTGTGTATGAAAACGAATCAGATTTATTTAGAAACCCCTATAGGCATGATTTCTATATGTAGTTTGAATATGCAGAAGTTAAAACACCCTATAGGCATGTTTTCTAAATGAAGTTTGAATATGCAGAATTTAAAACACCCTATAGGCATGGTTTCTACCCTTGGCATGCATAAATACCCAACCCTTTTTACTAGCCAGCCCCAGTGGTTATTATAAATTATTACAGACCCAGTAATGAATTGCATCGGAAGATAAAAAAAAAATTACAATCAGAAGAATCCAGATTCCTGACTTCCTTTCTGAGTTATGGACCAAACCACTTCAAATGCCATTTGTTTCAAAGCCTTTCTCAAACTTGAGTGTGTCAGAGTTCCCTAAGGGCCTCAAAAGGACCCCGGGCAGTGCTCACACCCAAATTTTATAACCAGAATAGGGACAAGTGCATTGTGGAAATGCCAGCTTTTGTGTGTCCAAGTTCAGAGGGAGCTCAAGGGTCCCAAGGCAAGGTTCACACAAAAGGGGCAGAACTTAGTGGTCTAAGAGTAGAGTGAGAGTGCTTGACATAGTTTTGAAAAGATTTAAGCAGGAAAACAGTTTGAAAAGAGACTTGTTTGTAATAGTTTTGTAAAACAACATGGGGAGTTATTAAATAAGACAATTTTGAAAAGAGAGTAGAGTAACAAGCAACAGGCCAAACACAACAACCAAAGCAGATTCATACATAACCAAGAAACATAGGCAGGTTCATCAACCACAAACAGGGGTAGTGGGATTTGGGGACACGTAGGTCACATAGATAAACACATAGCTGCAGGAGCACATAAGTATAGATACAGCAACATGCTAAGGGGTTAGGGAACTTCAGAATTGACACAGGATCATATAACTTAAGGATAGCCAACTACTTTGCATAGAGAGGTTCATGCCAGAAATCAGAGAAACATAAGTAAGGATGAGCCACATTGGGGTATAATAGGAGGGGGATAACATTTATAAACATGATGAGTCTAAGGGAGGGGACACATTCAAAAACATGCAGTAAAGTGATGAAGTAAACATATCAGCTGCAAGTTGAACAACAAAACCATCAATGAAAACATACTAGGAACAGGATGAACTGAAGCAGTAAAAGAAACATATTGTTTTTGAAACTTGAATTGAAATCAGAACATACCAGAAAAGAAGATAATAAACACAAAGTGAGGAGCAAGAGAGTAGAGTAATCAGCCTTGGCTTGCAGCCGGCTGACTTGGAACAATAGCAAGTAACCAGAGAAAAGAGAACAGAAGAGTGTTTTTTGTGTGAGAGAGAGAGAGCCTTTGAACTGATGTGTTCGTGTGTTGTGTTAATGAAAAGCAGGGCATTTATAGTTTAAAGAACAGGCAGCAAATAAGGCAGGAAACATAGTTCAACAGTAATTAAAGCAATATGTATCAATTAGAACCAAATCAGCATAGGTACTTCCCTTAATTAAGGAATTAAAAAAAATCAAACAGTAATAAGCAGTGACAAATAAGGAATGAAATCATGTAGGACTGAACATGGCATATAAGGAAATAAGCATAGTACAGGGCATGTAGGTTCGACAAATTCCAATTAAGGAAAATGTCTAAGAATCAATTTGCTAGCATAGTCAACCACAAAATAAGGCAAGAAAATATTTAGAGGTTGAAATCATTAGAGAATATCACAAGAAATCAGTAAAGGATCAGTCACAGAGATTCAAAGATTCAAAAATAGCCAATAGCACTGATTTAGCATAACTTTACAAGAATAAGCACATAGTAAGCCAAATCAGAACTCTAAGAAGCTGAGTGGCAAAAATCATATAAAAAAAATTTAGGGATTCATGTAGAGCATAGCATGATTTAATAAAATAAACATGACATAAGCAGAAGAAGTAAGAGTCAGAGGCATTGATGAACAAGATAGGGTAAAATCACAGAGAATCATAAGGCTCGTGAGAAACAAACACATATATAGATTAAACGAACATGTTATCACAAAACAGACTCAGAATCCAAGAAACTTAGGGTTTTCAACATAATAACTCAGATAAAAAGAGAAACTTCAAATAAACATTTAAATATAGTGAAAATCATAGATTACTACTAAAATCAGAAGGAAAAGCCACTTTGAAAAGGGGTTAAGAAACCCTAGTTTGAAGACGAAGAGTCGTTTTAGAAGAAATCGAAGAAATCCTTAAGAAAACAGTAAAGACAACTCGAATAGACTCAGATCTTGTTACAGATTTTAGAAATCAAGAGTCAAAATCAGGGTTTCAGAGAGGGAACCCAAAGAGAGAGAATCGGCTCAAAAATCACAGGTTCTAGCCGGGGGTGGCAGGATCTTACTAGGACAAGCCGAGATTGGCCTGAGAATGACATGAAAAATCATGGGGGTGAGTTGAACCGCCTCTGGTTCCTTGAGGACCTTAGGGTAGTAATAATCCGGTATGGGGGAAGCCATGGAGGCTAGGGGCGGTGGTGGAACCGCCATTGTTACTGGCGAGCCAACAGCCGGTGAGAGGAACCAGGGTTTAGCAGAGGGAGCTTGAGATTATTTGAGAGAGAATGGGAGGGTGTGTCGGCGGAGAGTGATGAGAGAATGAGAGAATGGGGGTAGTCTATTAGGTTAAATTAGGAAATGTGGGATCTGGACCGTTGATTAGAATTGATCAACGGTCCAGATTGGACCAGGGATTGGGTCGGGTAGGATTGATGGATTGGGCCTGGGGTTTGGGCTGTTTTAATTGGGTTGGGGTCTGATTTAATTAGGCTAGAATTGAAATGAAATTGGCTATTTGTTAAATACCCAACTAAATTAAATAAAACAATTCACAAAAATAGTTGATAATTGTAAAAAAAAATGAATTTTGTGCAGGAAAATAGTTAAAAAAAATGATTACTCAGTATTTTAAAAATACAAATGATTAATTTTTGGTCAAAAAATAGTGTAAAATTATATGGTTGGGCTATAATTTCAAAGTTGTTGCAATTGTAGCCAAACGATGTCAATTTGGCTAATTATGAAATAATTTGGTTTAAATAGGACCATAAATAATAAATTAAATCAAGAAATGCCTTTGAAATCGCTTGTGATGCAATTCTGTAATTATTTACTGGGAATAAAATACTGGGTAAACTAATAAAATATAGAAAAAAAATTATGGAAAAAATACCAATTGCTATTGATGCGTGATTTCGAAGGTATATATGCAATTTTAAAATATTTTGGGAAAAATTGGGTATCTGGTTTTACACAATAGTTGAGTAAGAAAGAAATTCGTCGTCAGTTAATTTAATACAAATAGCAGCGCATGGTGATGGTTTGCATTATTTCAAGAAAGCACTGTTTCAACCTAATATTTTGAGATGACTTGACTTTGTCTAGTTGATATTTTTTTTTATTCTGTCAAGCTCCTGGGGCCACAATCCTTATAGAATATTCTCTTGCCAACATTCTGAATTATATTTTTCTTGTGGTAGTAAAAGAACTTTGAAATTGCTTAGTTAAAATTGATTTAGCACTTACGTGATATTATGATTTTTGTCCTTTTATAACTAGTTTGTTAACGTACTATAAACGTTAAAAATAGAATTATGAAACTTTTCTTGATTTTTTTAGAGAATTAAATTAATAAATACTAAAAGATTTAATCATATATGGGCTCTTTAATTTTACATGTATATAATATTATTATAAATAAGAATTTATAATTAATAAATAGCTTCCACCAAAGTGATCTATTTATTTGGAGTCATTAGAAATTCTTAAAACTTTATACATGTAAAATAATATCATACATGTATTGAGAATTATGATTAATAGATAGTTTTCACCAAAGTGGTTTGTTTATTTGAGTCATGAAATATTCTCAATGCACCATGTCTAAATTGTCC
>NW_017682929.1:0-694 GCF_001879085.1 Nicotiana attenuata | reverse complement strand
GATTCGTTTAATGTTATGGATATAGAGATACATTGCATCTTCATTGCCATTTACCACCGTGCTACGGTCGTCGGCAGTTACACCGTTTTGGCAGTTATGTATCATTAGTTATTACCGATTGGGCAGTCATGCATATCATTTGCACCGAGCTACGGACCGGTGGGAAGTTACATATTTACCACCGAGCTACGGTCGGTCGGGCAGTCATGCATTTACCACCGCGCTACGGTCGGTCGGACAGTTACCACTTATCAGTTGGGCAGTCATGCATCATACGATATGGATAATAGAAATAGTCTTAAAAAGAAGCATTATATATAAGTAAGTATGATAAGTATGCATATACGGTGGCACTTCAGAGATTCAGGTTGATTCTTATATGTCTTTAATAAATGTTGACTTATGGTTATGTTTCAGTTCTGCCTTACATACTCAGTACATTATTCGTACTGACGTCCTTTTGTTGGGGACGCTGCATTCATGCCTGCAGGTATAGATAATCAGTTTGACGAGCCCTCATAGTAGACGGGATTGGCATTCAGCGAAGGATCGGTAAGACTCCACCTCATTCGGAGTGCAGCCGAGTCTATGAGTCCTCGTGCCAGAGTTTTGCTACAGACTTATGGGTAGGCCGGTACCCTGTCCCATTTGATGTCAAATAATCTTAGAGGCTTTGTAGACAAAGGTTCATTTT
>NW_017682928.1:0-9131 GCF_001879085.1 Nicotiana attenuata | reverse complement strand
CATGGACTACCGCAAGCTAAACAAAGTGACCCGCAAGGATCACTTTCTATTACCTTTCCTTGACCAGATGCTTGATTGACTTGTTGGGCGTGCCTTCTACTATTTCTTGGATGGGTATTCTGGGTACAACCAAATTTTGATTGCTCCGGAAGACCAGGAAAAGACTACCTTCACTTGCCCATATGGTACCTTTGCCTTTTCTAGGATGCCATTCGGGTTGTGTAATGCACTGGCTACATTCAAGCGGTGTATGATGGCCATTTTCACCGACATGGTGGAAGATATTTTGGAGGTGTTCATGGACGACTTCAGTGTTGTGGGTGACTCGTTTGATGAGTGTTTGAAGAATCTTGATAGGGTGTTGGCCCGGTGTGAAGAAACCAATCTTGTGCTCAATTGGGAAAAATGCCACTTTATGGTTGAGGAGGGCATAGTTCTTGGACATAAAATTTCAAAGCATGGTATAGAGGTGGACATAGCCAAAATAGAGGTGATTTTAAGGCTTCCTCCCCCCTCTTTTGTCAAGGGGGTTAGAAGTTTTCTTGGGCATGCGGGGTTCTACCGGAGATTTATTAAGGATTTTTCGAAGGTAGTGAATCCTTTGTGCAAGCTATTGGAAAAGGATGCTAAGTTCGTGTTCGATGAGAGATGTATGCAAGCTTTTAACTATAGTTACTTTGACAGGAGGTGCAGCTTAGTTTGCAAATCCAGTTTTGCTGATCCTGAAGCTTGTATCATCACTTCTGCNAAATGAGTTGATTCCAACCAGGACTGTCACCGGATGGCGGGTGTGCATGGACTACCGCAAGCTGAATAAAGTGACCCGAAAGGATCATTTTCCATTGCCCTTTCTTGACCAAATGCTAGATAGACTTGCTGGGCGTGCCTTCTACTGTTTTTTGGATGGGTACTCAGGTTACAACCAGATATTGATTGCTCCGAAAGATCAAGAGAAAACCACATTCACATGCCCGTACGAGACCTTTGCATTTTCCAAGATGCCTTTTGGTTTGTGTAATGCACTGCCACTTTCCAGCGGTGTATGATGGCTATATTTACCGACATGGTAGAGGATTTCTTGGAAGTGTTCATGAATGATTTCAGTGTTGTGGGTGACTCTTTAGATGAGTGTTTGAAGAATCTTGACAAAGTGTTGGCTCGGTGTGAAGAGACAAATCTTGTGCTCAACTGGGAAAACTGCCACTTCATGGTCGAGGAGGGCATTGTCCTCGGCCATAAGATCTCAAAGAAAGGAATAGAGGTGGACAAGGCTAAGATCGAATTGATTTCAAGGCTTCCTCTTCCTACTTCAGTCAAGGGGGTTAGGAGTTTTCTTGGGCATGCGGGTTTCTACCGAAGATTCATCAAAGACTTTTCTAAGGTAGTGAATCCTTTGTGCAAACTATTGGAAAAGGATGCAAAGTTCGTGTTCAATGAGGAATGCATGAAAGCTTTTGAACTTCTCAAGTAAAAATTGACAATCACTCCTATTATAACCGCACCCAATTGGAGCTTACCTTTTGAGCTCATGTGTGACGCAAATGATGTTGCGGTGGGAGCGGTCTTAGGACAAAGGATAAACAAGATGTTTCACCCAGTGTATTATGCAAGCAAAACGATGAATGATGCTCAAGTGAATTACACGGTGACGGAAAAAGAGTTGTTGGCAATTGTGTTTGCAATGGAGAAATTTAGACCCTATCTCATGGGGGCCAAGGTGATAGTTCATATAGACCATGCAGCACTCCGCTACTTGATGACAAAGAAAGATTCTAAAGCTCGATTGATGAGATGGGTTTTATTACTTCAAGAGTTTGACCTTGAGATTGTTGATCGGAAAGGGTGTGAAAACCAAGTGGCGGACCACTTATACCGCTTGGAGGAAGAAGGGAGGCCCCTTGATGGCCTAGAAATTAATGATTCATTCCCTGATGAGAAACTCCTCTTGGTATCTGTGAATGACATGCCTTGGTTTGCGGATGTTGCCAAACTTTCTTCTGACCGGTATTGTCCCGTGTGAGCTCTCTTCTAACCAAAGGAAGAAGCTTAAACGGGACAGTTTGGACTACTATTGGGATGAGCCTTACTTGTTCAAAATCTGTAATGATGGGGTGATCTGGAGATGTGTTCCGAAAGAGGTGCAAATGAGTATTCTGGAGGCTTGTCATTCCTCTCCCTACGGTGGTCATCATGGTGGGGCGAGGAGAGCTTCAAAGGTGCTTAGTTGTGGTTTTTATTGGCCTATTTTGTACAAGGATGCGGGCGAGCTTGTGAAGAGATGTGATGAGTGTCAGAGAGCAGGTGGAATTTCAAAGAAGGATGAGATGCCTCTCAACACTATTCTTGAGGTTGAAATATTTGATGTTTGGGGAATTGATTTCACGGGAACCTTTGGGAGTTCTTGTGGCAACACATAAATTCTGTTGGCCGTTGATTATGTTTCAAAGTGGGTCGAGGCCGTGGCTTTACCCGACAATGAGGCCCGGAGTGTGGTGGCTTTTCTCAAGAAGAGCATCTTTACTGTGTTTGGCACTCCTAGAGCTATCATCAGTGATGGGGGTTCTCATTTTTGCAATAAGGTATTTGACACTTTTCTTGCAAAGTATGGTGTCAATCACAAGGTTTCTACCCCTTACCATCCTCAAGCTAGTGGGCAGGTTGAAGTCTCCAACAGGGAGATCAAAAGCATATTGTCAAAGACGGTGAATGCAAATAGGACTGACTGGTCAAAGAAACTGGATGATGCTTTGTGGGCTTACAGGACTGCTTACAAGACTCCGATTGGTATGTCTCCGTACCGGTTGGTGTTTGGGAAAGCTTGCCATATCCCGGTTGAGTTAGAGCACAAGGCAATGTGGGCTTTGAGGAAGCTAAATCTTGAATGGGATGTTGCAGCAAATCTACGTGTGGAGAAACTCAATGAGCTTGATGAGTTACGGTTTCATGCTTACTCCAGTGCGTCCTTGTATAAGGACAAGATGAAGTACATTCATGACAAGTATGCTCGTGGCAAGGAGTTCAAAGTGGGTGATTTGGTTCTCTTGTTCAACTCCCGGTTACGACTGTTTCTGGGAAAGCTTAAGTCGAAATGGAGTGGACCTTTTGAAGTGGTGCTTGTGACTCCGTTTGGTGCTCTTGAATTGAAAAACAAAAATGGAGAAATCTTCAGAGTTAATGGGCACAGAGTCAAGCACTATCTTGGAAAGATTGATGATAGCCACGTGGCGGCAATGATTCATCTAAAGTGATTGATGGTAACCTGCGTTGTGCCGCGGCGCTAAATCAGGCGCTTCTTGAGAGGCAACCCATGTGTTTTACTTCTTTCCTTTTTATTTTCTTCTTAGTGTAGGATTTGTTTTTGGACTAACTGGTTGTGAGATGTGTGTAGGGATGTTTTGATGCAGTGCAGGACTAAGTTGGAAGAATTTGGCACTCTCTGAAGTTTGGACCGCTACCGCGCTCCATTTTTCGCGGTCGCGATGGGCTTACCGCCGAGACGGAAATTGATCGCGGTCAGCAGTGCTAAAAGGTCCAAAATAGAGGCTCTCTGAAGTTTCAACCGCTGCCACAATGCGTTTTTCGCGGTCAGCGGTGGCTTACCGCTGTTGTGGAGCATTTTTCGCGGTCCGCGGTGGTCTCAAAACAACAGCCCTTCTGAACTTCACAACCGCGGCCCGCGGTAGGTAAGACTGTGTGGGCCCTGGGTCTTTTTTATAAATAGGCGGTCCTAGACCCTTTTACACTTTTCGCTCCTTGCATTCTCAAATAATATAGAACACTGTTCATCCACGCCCTAATTTGCACAAACACAAGAACTGAACTTCATTTGTCTCACATTTTACATCTGGTAATTCCAATCAATCCTTAGTCCTTAATTTTGTTCTTATTTTCTTTTAAATTGATAGTTCTTACTTGTTCTTCTTCCTTTTTCTTTAATTTTAATTTAGGGTTCCGTAGTAGTAACTATATTAGGTTTAAAATAGTTAGAATTCATTACTGAACACCTAGTGGGATTGATAATGTTGATGATATTGCTAAAATGCATGAAAATTAGAAACCCTAGGTGCTGAGCCCTAATTTGACTTCCGCGACCGCGGTTGATTTTCCGCGGTCCGCGATGATAAAGTTCAGAGAGGTAACTTTGAGGGTCCGTGGCCGCGGTTGATTTTCCGCGGTCCGCGGTCCGCGGTGCACTTACCGTGGCCGCGCTCCTTTTTCCGCGGTCCACGGTCTACTTAATTAGAGAGTGGGTAGTCTGAGTCCCACACCTCCGCGGCCGCTATGCTTTTTCTGCAGTCCGCGGTGCAGCCTTTGCGGCCGCGATGCTTTTTTTGCGGTCCGCGGTTTGCTATCTGTTCTTGCACTGTCAACTGATATTCTGCACTGCTTCTTCTAGTATTTGCACTAACAAATTTCAACTGATTATACTTGCAGAGAATGGCTAAATCTAGAGGAGGTGGTGACAAACAAAAGGGTAGAGCAGAGTCCTCTCGGGGTAGGGGACGAGGACAGATCAAACTGACCCCAGCAGTTCGGAAGTCCATTGGGGAACTGAGGAAGAATATCAAAGCTGCAGATAGAGCTGCTTCCCAATCCACGGGAAGTGAGTATGTGCCCTCCCGGGAGGTCTCAGAGTCTGATTCCGTGCCTACTCATGTTGCTGACTTCCCGGGAAGATTCTGCTTGAGAGATGAACCTACACCCCCAGCCTCTCCTACTTCTCCTGGTGCCTCTTTTGCTGAGTCGTCTGATGGCTCACCAGCGGGTAGTGAATCTTCAGCTTCAACCTCACCTACAGCTTCGTCACCTGGACAGGATCCCGTAGATGATGAGGTACCGGATGAGGAGGGAGGGGGTGTGACCCAACACGGGGTGTGGAAAGAACTAGAAACCCTGATGTGTAGAAAAGGAGGTTTGTCAGTGAGCTGGCATACCACAAGTTCTAGGAGTGGTGGCCTCTAAGGTCACTTATTCATGAGCGCCAGTTCATAGAGCGGGATCTCCTACCTCACAACCCCAACGTGAAGCGGCAGTTCAATGAGCGAATGGGATGGGATTACTTCACTAGTAAGGTTTGGGATACCAATGAGCACTTAGTCAAGGAATTCTACGCCAATGCCTCCCACATCAAGAAGGATACAAAAGTGACTAAGGTGCGGAACTTGAAAGTGAAGTTTGATGGAAAACACAATCAATGAATACCTGGGCTGCAATGATGAAGGTGAAACACTATACTTGGAAAAGGTGGAGTTGGATGAGGCATCCCGCCCGTGGTTGGAATCATACCTGGCTCTCCCAGATACCACCCCAACGTGGTTGACAGCAGGGGTTCCTATCTTGAGGAACACCCTAAACTTTGAGGCGAATGGTTGAGAGACTTTTGTATGCAGCAGGCTAGACCCCACTACCCATGAAAACACCTTGCTGATCTCCCGGGCGATATTAGTGGCGGCTATTATGGCGGGGTTCCCATCAATGTTGAAAAATGCCATGTCAAGGGTGATCACCAGAGTGGTCAATGAGGGTGATAGATCATACCCATTCCCGAACTTCCTTACCATGTACTTGAAAGATCAGGAGGTGGAGAAAAGAAACTTTAATGTCAAGGTGAAACCCAAATTGCCTTTTTCATGGTACAGCCTGAAGAGTCCAAACAACCCCAAATCCAAGGAATTCAAGGGCAAAGCTACTACTACTGGCTAGTATGAAGAGCCAGTAGTGTTAGTCACTACTTCACAGCCTCCGACTGCCATACCAGCTCCTACCTCAGGACCATCTACTTCCATGCCTTCAGAAATTCCATCCTCCTCAGCATACCCATTGATGGCTCACAGGTTGAACCAAACACTCTCTAGTATCAACAACTGGATGCAGGCAGCTACTTCTAAGCTGTCTGTGCTATCTAGTTCAGTGGCAGCCCAGTCAGTGCCCCCACAGCCACAGGTGCCAGCTTCGGTAGAGGAGTCTCTCAAGGAGCTTCTGGACAACAAGAAGATTATAATGGAGGTTCTAGCAGTTCAAGGAAAATCACTTCAGAAGCTGAGTGAACAGACAAAGAAGCTGAGAAAGACTCGGGCCTCGAAGGAGTCGGTGAAGCAGTTGAGCGGAAAGGTAGAGAAGATGAAGTCAGCTGGAGACCTACCTTTGGAGTTACTATTACAGGACCAGCCCCCAGCAGCTCATACTGAGCAGGTTCAGGAGCAGGAGATGCAGAGGGAGCCCAAGAGGAGGAGAGTGATGCCCCGGGTAGATGATGTAGAGATTCAGCTGGAGGAACCGGAGGGAGGTACCTCTAGCCAGCCACAGGACCCCATGCAGACGGAGGATCCATAGGGAGTTCTCTTTACTCTCTATCTTTCTTTTTGAGCTTATTTTTGGTTAGTTAGCATTGAGGACAATGCTAGCTTTCATTTGAGGGGTTGGCCCTACTTTGATTTGGTAGTTGGTTTGTAAATATGACACTATTTTCCTTCTTTATGCTTATTTTTCACTTTTGGTATGTGTATAACTTTACCCTTTTATTCATTTTTCGTTATTTTTCTATCTTGGTTTGTATATAAAGTTACTCTCTCATGTATATATTCATTCACCCTTATGTATATTCATCTAAACCCCCTTTTGTACATATTCAGTTTACTTTCCGCATTTTACTTCATAGCTTCTTTTGCAATTTCCCTTAATAGTATAGCTTCTTATTTCATTTAATAGCTTCTTTTTCGGCTTGTAGCTTTTTATTTTACAGGTTTCAATTATCAATAAGCCTTTGGTTTTTTTGATGCCACGGTTCTTTCCAAAGGTGGAGTTTGTGTGAACCGGGTGGCTCTTCCCGATGATGGATGGCATGACAACCTTCTTAAGGCTTTGAGTCTGTTTTTCTTTCCGTTTTTGTGTAAATAGTAATTAGTGAGCAATGGTGCCTCAGTCAAAGCTTCACTTGGGCCTAACACATTTACCTTTGACCTTATGGTTAGAAACAAATTGGTGTGTAGGATGGTGATAGTTGTGACCTTAAGACTCTTGTGTTGACTAAACAATTATCAAGTGGTTTTTTGGAACCATTTGCGTTGCTCAAATCTTAGCTAAGGTTGTCATGGGCCCCCGCCTCTGATCTTTAGCAATCCTATAGCTTGTGTGGTGAGGTATTGATTTGCAAGTCCAAGTCCCGTGCCAATAAATCTAGAACTTGCCCTGAGTGTTTGTTGAGGTGAATCCTAAGTGTAGCTCGACTTGAGAAGTGATTATAGGCTCTTCTTGATCCTAATGGAGACTTGAAAACATCCATAGCTACCAATGATGATATCCCTGGTCAACCCCGTTGAGCCATAGCACTTATTCTTTCAATAACCATGATACAAGCCTTTATCCGTTCTAAAATGACCCTCTCTTGGCACCCTATCTTTCCTTAGCACAAGGCAAAAGCATAAGTTTGGGGGGCAAGACGAGGAATGCAAAAGTGATAAAAGGTACTAAATGAAGAAAAGGAAAGGCAAAAAAAAAGAAAAAAAAAAGAAAGTAAAGACAAAAAGTCAAAAAGAAAAGTGAACAATGTAGAAGAAATGAAGGGATTCAATAAAAGCAAAAGATGAAAGGCATGGAAAGATTGGAAAGGAGAAAAAGGATTGAAATGAACAAGAAAGAGTGACAGTTTGTCTCTCTAACCCCTAAGGGAAGATGAAACCTTCTTAGACCAATATATCCTACCTTGAACCAAAAGCCTTCATTACATTACCACAAAATCCCTATATGATCTTGAGTTGGGTGAGCTTACATTAGTGGTGACTCACATATGGGGCAAGCTTATGGTACTTAGAGCCGGACTTGTGACCTTCCTTTGAGAGAAATGAGTGTGTTTTCCTCAATCCTCGTTCTAAGTGCTACCAAATAAAAGTGAGGTCTTCTCATGGAGAGTTGAGGAGTATGAGTTTGGGTTCCACAACAACCAATGTAACAGAAAGAGTTTCCTTGGTGATTTGAGTCAACTCTTGATGCTTTTGTGTCCATGGTGCTAAAAGGTTGTGTATTGTTGATAATGCATTTAAGTTGAGGGTAATTGTTAGTCCCAATTGATTTTTGATGAGGTTACTCTAGGACAGCTGAATTTTCCTTTCTTTTATCTTGAGGAGGTGGGAATTACTTTGTTTGCTTGAGGACAAGCAAAAACTTAAGTTTGGGGGAGTTGATAACTAGGGATTCTAGTCTATTTTATGCTCCTTTTTGCTTGAGTTTTGGATTAAAAATGTGTACAAGTATTCCTAAAAGCTAACTTGTTGTGCTTGTTTGCAGTGTTTGGTAAATAAAAGACAAGGATGTCATAACCAGCTCAAAATGGAGTGAAACCTGCACAAGTTCACAACGAAGTCAAAGCAGCTACAACAAAAAATCCACCGCGGACGCAGAAGACCCACCGCGACCGCGGTCCTTTTATCACGGTCCGCGGTGGAAAGGTTCAGAGAGATGCATTTTCTGGGATTACAAGTTACCGCGGTCCGCGGTGATTTTATGCGACCGCGGTACATCTACCGCGACAGCGGTCCTTTTTCCGCGGTCCGCGGGGAAGAGATTCAGATGACCAAACTTGAAGCCAAAAATCCATGACCGCGGTCCGCGGTTGATTTTACGCGGCCGCGGTAGCCTCACCGCTGCAGCGGTCCATTTTCCGCTGTCAGCGGTACCTCCGTCAGGGGCATTTTTGTCTGAAAAATTTAGCTGTGTATAAATACTAATTTTTCAGATTTTTAGGTCATCTTACCTGTAGCTGAGCATGCGAACGCTGTATCTTACCTATTTTGAGTAATTTTGTAGCTTGTTTAGCAATTAATCTTAGAATCTTAACTTGTAATTACATTTTATGGGTTATTCTTCATCTCAATCTATGATTTCTTCTTCAATTATGAGTAGCTAAACCCATTAGCTAGGGTTGTGGCTCAACCCTAGTGTGGGTATTTAATGGGTCTATTATTTTAGGGCTTAGATGTTTATGGGTGAATGATATTTGCCCGGTTTTGTGCTTTTAATGTTGAATTGTGGTTGCAAACACTAATTTTTGCCTTTTTGACTTAGGCTTCTTCTTGAAAAAACTGAGTCCAAGTCTAGGAAATTCAGGCCAACAAGGTAATTGGGGTGCATTTCAT
>NW_017682927.1:4010-9136 GCF_001879085.1 Nicotiana attenuata | reverse complement strand
TTAATAATTTAGGAAATGAAAAGAATGATCATTTGGTGAGCAAGTAGCTGGAACAATCATGTGTTAGTTTCAATAATAATTCCCAGATGGTGGCTATAATTTAAATAAGGCTCGTATTGATGTTTGGATTAAGGTGTTTGCATGGAAAGTATTGAAATGTGTTTTAGAATCGGAAATTGTTTAATTCCTTTGAGGTAGAATAACATGTATTGTAAAATCAAACGTGAAGACTACTTCCTTGTGTTGTTGCGTGGTACCGAACCAGGAAATTCATTGCGGTTTGAAGCTGGCCTGCGTTAAAAACTGGGCTCTCTCATGAGCCCACTTGGATTGATATCAATTCGGAACTCAAAGTAGTCTTACGCCTGTGGACCACTGTGCCCCATACTGGACCCAATATTGATTTCACGTCATTGGGCCTGGCTTCACTTGGAGCCCGATTTCCTCAGGTGGTAAATCTGCAACCATGTTTAATCACATCAGGTTTATTAGTTGGACCCTAGGTCCATTTGTGCTAGACTGATCCCTTGCTCGAAATAAGTAACTCTCCTCGTGTGAATCATTAGTCAGTCGAAGGGAAGCCCTTAATCACATTTAGTTCTAGCGGGTTAAGCCCATTAACTAGATTGAAGTGAGCCTTAATTAGATAACTCGCAGTGCGCAACCCTCATGAATTAGTTTAAGACCGTTAAGCTAGAACAAATTGAGGCGCGCCAAGCCCGATAAAATCTCAGATGCTTGGCCCCGTTCAAATATTTCTTTTAAAACAACTAGAATCCGAGGCGTGCCATTTAGCAAAATTTCATGGCCCTCGCAAAGCCATAACACGATAGTCTCTTTTGGCACGCAACTTAAATAATTTTACCTTCCTAAATACGGGTGCACATTTATGTGACCCAAATCTAAATCTCAACGGAGTCGAAATGCGTCAAAAGCCACGGGTGCACTGGTGTAACGTGGTTCGAGATACATTTTCACGACGTTGCAATTCTTATTAAAAGATATAAAGTAAAAGTGGTTAAAATAAAGGGCACATAGGTTAGAATATGTTTTAAAATCAGATAAAAGCAAATACCGCAGTTGAGCGACCGTGCTGAACCACGGAATCCAGGAATGCCTAATACTTTCTCCCGGGTTAACAGAACTCCTTACTCGGAGTTCTGGTTCGCGGACTGTTAACAGAGTCATAATTTCCTCGGATCGGGATTCAACCGGTGACTTGGGACACCATTGATCTCCTAAGTGGCGACTCTGAATATTAATAATAAATCCCGTTCCGACTGTCCTTCAATTGGAAAAACTCCTTTACACCCTCACAGGTGTATCAAAAAGGAGGTGTGACAGCTCTGGCGACTCTGCTGGGGACAAGAACCCAGAACTTTGGTTCAGGGTTCAGAATTCGAGCTTAGATATATTGTTGTATTTGGCTTTATCTGATTTTTCTACATGTTTCATGCTAAATATGCAAAATGTTGCTGTTTACCGCTTTGATATTATCTGGATTGTATATAAACTGTGTTGAAACCCTTCTCTTCTCACCTCCGGGGATGTGCTCACTGGTGGAGACTCCCTATTCTGTTAGTGTCAATACCCTGAAATAAGAAAGTGGCCGGACAAGTTACTAAGCCGGATGGCCTTTTGGTTCCCGGTACGTAGCCCCCTCCTCGACTCGAGTTGTCCGCTCGGGTACACAGTCTAGAACATATACCCAGGTTTTGAACCTAGAAGAACTTGACTTCATGCCGGATCCCTAGTAGGAACGCTTATTTGCATCATGTGCATTTTTATTTAGTGGACTCAACACAGGGGTTGGGTCCGTCTAGGATAGGTGTACCCGGAATAATGGACCATCCTGATGCATCCTACTTGTGCATTTATCTGTTTGGGACTCGCATGCTGACCGGCTTTGAATATTTGGAAAAATTGGAAAAACCAAAAGAGAAAATAGCAGTGTAGAGAGTTAATTTCCTATATTAGAAAAATCAATGTCCAAGTAGTGCCGAAACTCTGCCGGATTTTTGAGAAAATAAGAGAAGTGTTTGATGTCAATGGAAAAGGAAAACAAAAATATTTTTTTTATTATTTTAAATAATTTGTTTATGTGCCAATTGAAACGCAAAACAAATGGTTTTTATTTTTAGCAATAGTTCGCGAAAGGAAAAACAAAAGGTTCTTATTTTTCAAGATGTTGAAAAGAAAATACAAAAGAGTTTTGTTTTTGAAAATAGCTAGTTTGTTTACCCGAACTACGCTGGTTTGATTCTCACCGGACGTGAGATACGTAGGCAACCCTCATCGGGTCCAACCTCCCCTTTTCAAAAATAGCCAAAAATGCCAATTTTTTTTAATTTCGTCATGAATAAGTCAGGTGCCGCCATTCTTGTTTAAACTAAGCCGAATGTCCCCAAAGGGGCGCCGGAAGGTTGTTTTTGCAAGAACAGCCACCCTGATTCAGTTCAACGGTTAACAGACACAGCCTTAAAATCTTCTCCCCGAAGTGCTGAAAGGCCGTAACTGCAAAACCGGCCGTTTGTTTTAAAACTGGAAATTTGAACAAAAATAGTGTCATTTTTTTTTCCTTTTAGGTCAAAATAAGTGATTAAATCACCTTAATAAATGTGCAGGATGAGCACGATTCAAAATAAGGGGAACTTGCATATAGGCCCGCGGCGAGACCGAATGATGTCCCGCGGGCGCCAGGAGCTTTAATGTATTCATGATTGTCTTCTGAGTCTGTATTTCCTTTTCTATTGGAGTCCGTAAAAGTCAGTCAGTTGATTAAGTCCGTATTTTCGTTTAAAGTAGAATAGGGATGATGGAGTCTGTAGTTCTTTTCTGCATTAGAGTCTGTTAGTTGTTTAATCTGTCAGTTTTGAGTCTTTGTAATAGACGTATTTTCTATCAATAAAATTGAAAATCCCAAAAAATATTTTGCTTCTACTTTACATTTATTCTGCAAGAACTACGCTCGGTCTGATTCACGCGGGGTCGTGATACGTAGGCAATCTCCATAGGATTCGACCATAACCAAAAGAAAAGAAAAAAAAACGAGCAGAGAGAGGAAAAACCACAAAAGGCAAAAAGAAAAAAAAAAGCGGAAAAACAAAAATCAAGAAAGGAAGGAAATAGGAATGAGAGAGGACAAAGGCAGAGTAAAAAAAAAAAAAAAAAGAAAAAAAAAGGAAGAAAAGTTTGCAATAAGGAAAAGCCGGGATGACGCATGCGCCCGATCAAAAGCTGTTACCAATATGTTAAATGCCCTAACGCTAACGTGATGGTTTCATTTTGCCATATCATTTCAGACAGGTGGTTGGTTTGTGGTTTTTAAAAGTAACTTTTCCCTGCAACACAAAGGCAAAAGGCAATGGCAGAGAACAACATAACTGAGTTGCTTGATACCGATGTTCGACAACAGTTGGTGGAACAGGATAATGGGTTGGTTGAAGAGGTGCGGATGCTGAGACAACACATGACAAACATGTATCAAGCCTGGATAACTGGAAAGGCGCCACCCCCGCCACCACCAATTTTCCCGGACGTTACCCAAACTCCCAACACAAGGCCGGATGATCCTCCATATTCTCCATATACACCCGCTTATCACGCTCGCCCCAATTACCCTAGTAGCTCCATCGCTCATCCTCCAATCACTTCTCCCCAATATTGCCCTCCTGTCATATCCGTTACCCCAGACAATGAACATCCACTCAACGCACGTAACGCCCGATTTCACCCTTCAGAGGTTGCCCACAAGGTCCTTGATCCATACAGGAAGAGCTCCCAGGACGAGCAGATTCATGGTAGAAATGAAAGGGTTACGGGAAGAACAGGGCGAGAAGAGGTACCCAGGAAATTGACAAGCATAGAGCTGTCCTTAAGGGACAAGCGAAGAGTGGAAGGCCAAGGTAGCATGACTTGCAAAGGACCGATTGTGCCACATGACACCTGCCTGCCCGCAGGATTCAAAGTACCAAACTTTAACTTGTACGATGGGCGTGGAGATCCGGTAGCCCACCTGAGGATCTATTGCAACGAAATGAGGTTTGTTGGAGAGAAAGATGACGTGATGATCGCATATTTCAGTAAAAGCCTAACTGGGGCAGCTTTGGATTGGCATGGCCGTCAAAATATCGATGGGTGGCTTACATTGGGTGACATGGCTCAAGACTTTGTCCGATACTTTCAACGCAAATCAAGTGTTACCCCAGACCGCACCTTGCTATCTAAGATGGAAAAGAGGACGGAGGAAAGCTTTAATGAATTTGGGCTCAGATGGAGGGAGCAGGTTGCTCGAGTCAGTCCCCCGATCAGTGAAGAAGAAATGGTTAAGCTTTTTCTACAGGCCCAGGGACCCACCTACTACAGTCATTTGATCCCGGCCTTGGGTAAGCCTTTCAATGATGTGTTAAAAATGGGAGAGCTAGTGGAAGAAGGAATCAAGTCAGGCAAAATCGTGAGTCGTTCGGAAGCCAGTCAGAACGTACCAGTAAGCTTGGTTGGAAGAAAGAGGAACAGAAAGGACGATCCGATAAGTTTTCCTGATCGACACTTCCGGCCTCGACATCGTCCCTGTGGTTATCCTTGTGCATTAGATGACCTTCTGCGATGCTACTTCTCTCCACAGAAATCCCAAAGTCGCACATCACACTCTCAGTACCCAGCTCCCCAAAATGCCCATCTACCCCCGCGAGCTTCCCAAAAACACCCCGGCTCAGGTTTCCGGCCCAATCCGGCATTTAAGAATGAGAGGTTACGAAAGAAGAAAGACTTCACTCCGTTGGGAGAATCATACGTCAGTCTGTTTCAGCGGTTAAGGACACTGGACATGTTGAAGCCGATTCAGATAAAAGTGCCGAACCCTCCTCCAAAGAAGTTCAATCCTTCTCAACAGTGTGCATACTGCTCAGGTGCCTTGGGGCACAACATAGAGAAATGTTGGAACCTGAAGAATGCAATTCAAAAGCTTATTGATGCAGGAGACATCGTTGTGCAAAATCCAGATGCAACAAACACTGGCCAAAATCCGTCTCCTGTGAACAATGAGACGCATATGGTGGGTATGATTGGTCGTGAGAATGAGCCGGTAGAAGAAACCCAGAAGCAGTTTGCTCAGAACAACGTGATGA
>NW_017682927.1:0-2741 GCF_001879085.1 Nicotiana attenuata | reverse complement strand
GCCTGAACTACGTTTGACTTGATCCCGAAAGGGTACGTAGGCAGCCTCTCTATGAGGTTCAGTCACACCAAAACAAAAAATCCAAAGTTCCCCAAGAAAGAAACTGGGGCAGAAGTTGTGGTTGCTGTGAGAAATCTGATTCCGAAAGTTGTAACTTTAAACCCATGATTGAATTGTTTTGAACCTTTGATACCCCTCCTTTCTAACCCTATCCAAAAGCCCGCATTACGGTCCAAAGAAAGACCTTCCGATCAGTCTTCAAGAAATGCCGAGGCAAGTGAGCATAGGTGAATCATATCAGGGGCAACACTCCGGTCCAAACGAAGGAAATAGAGAATGAGAAAGTCTTGTTGATGAGAATCCTCACGGGTACCCCCAAGGTGATGAAAGCTGAGAGAGATCAAAATGAGAGAGTCTTATTGGTGAAAACCTTCGCGGGCACCATAAGGCGACGGTGAGTTGAGAGAAAAATCAAAATGAGAGAGGCTTGATGGTGAAAACCCTTCGGGCACTACAAGTCGAATAAGGATTGTGAATCGGATCGGGCAAGCGGAGCATTGAAGCCCAGTTTCACGGCAAAAGGTACAACAAGAGCTGAACATCAGATTTGCTAAACAGAGTAGGCTGCAGGTGCATGTCAAGGTCGTTAGAGTCGGTATCCACATCTGATGGATTGCTACTCTGTAGGTTTCTTGTTAGGAATCGTCTCTCTCCATTACCCTTTACTCCAATCCTCCCACTTTGTTTTACTCCTTCGTCCTAGGTCGGTTGTTCAAAACAAGTGAGAAATGACATCAAAATCCGCCACCAAGCTTTCCAATTAAGACAACACGGCACCTGGTGTGCACATAAAGGCGTCAAGCCAGGAGAAAACCGCAGGCACACTGAGTTGGCCACAATCAACATGCTTTGGGATTTGTGCGAAATACAAAGGGTCTGATTTAGGAACAATGCAACAGATGAAGGGCTGGTATAACACAAAGTTTAGCATCAATTACACAAAGGCTCGGTATATGTTAATTCATGAACAATGCAACAGATGAAGGGTTTGGTGAACAACTCAGAGATATTTTCTGTGGTAAGATTAACAGAAGGTGGTTGAACAGTGACAAGCAGGGTCTTCAAGTGGAAATCAAAGTTATCAGGGCAAGTGAAGGAACAATAGATCTTGAGGCCAAAGCCGTTGATTTAAATCAGGAAAGAACAACATGTGCGCTGAGTTGGTAACAATCAAATATGCTTGGGAGTCCATGTAAAACACAAAAGTTTGGCACATATCAATTTAGGAACCACGCAGCAGACGGAGGGTGTTTTGGTGAACAGATCAGAGGTAGTCTCCGTGTCAAGGGTAGCAAAGAAAGTGGTTAGTCAATAAACAAGCAAGATCTTCGAGGGGAAATCAGTTATCGTGACAAGTGAAAGAACAATAAACTCAAGGCTAAAGCCAGTGGTCAAGAAAGAACATCATATACACAAAGCAGGGACAATAGACATGCTGCGGGATTCATATGAGACATGAGGATTGGGGAGATGACCGTTCATGCAATGCAACAAATGGAGGATGATGGGCCACCTTCGAAGTTCAAGGCCACAAACCAACCACCACATTTTAAACTCACAAGTTTTCGTTGTTTGGAAACAGGAACAAAGCAGTGCAAGAAAGTTGGTTCAACAGTAAGGGAACAAGAGAGGAAAGAAAAGAAAAGGAACGAGAGGAGAACAGACAAAAGGGAAGTTTCTCAAATCATTGACCTTTGCCATTACTTTTCACAATGTTTCCTCTTAGGATAAATGTCTTAGTCTGATGAATATTTCTCCTAAGACAACAAAAATAGTGACCTAGTCTGATGAACTTTCTCCTAGGATCAAAATCTTAGTCTGATGAATCTTTCTCCTAAGATAGTGACCTAGTCTGATGAACTTTCTCCTAGGATCAAAATCTTAGTCTGATGAATCTTTCTCCTAAGATAGAAGACCTAGTCTGATGAATTTTCTCCTAGGATCTAAAAATCTTAGTCTGATGAATCTTTCTCCTAAGATAATAAAAAATAGTGACCTAGTCTGATGAACTTTCTCCTAGGATCAAAATCTTAGTCTGATGAATCTTTCTCCTAAGATAGAAGACCTAGTCTGATGAATTTTCTCCTAGGATCAAAATCTTAGTCTGATGAATCTTCCTCCTAAGATAACAAAAAAAAAAAAGACCTAGTCTGATGAACCTTCTCCTAGGATAGAAATCTTAGTCTGACGAATTTTTCTCCTAAGATAGAAAACCTAGTCTGATGAATCTTCTCCTAGGATAAACGTCTTAGTCGGATGAATCTTTCTCCTAAGATACCAAAAAAAAAAAAACAAAAAAAAAAAAGAAAGAAAAAAGAGAAGAAAGGGGGACCTAGTCTGATGAATTTTCTCCTAGGATACATGTCTTAGTCTGACGAATCTTTCTCCTAAGATAGAAAACCTAGTCTGACGAATTCTCTCCTGATAATTTGAAAAAAAGAAGTCAGAATTCGAAAAAAAAAGGAAAAAGGGAAGTGCAATTCAATTTTAGCTTTTAATTTTTAATATTTGATAACATGCTGTACCCAGTTACCAAACTGGGGCAGAAAATTTTCTTTGTTTGTTTATTTTGTTGCAGTCAGGAGCCCACCTGGAGAACAAGGGAATACTTTTCAAGCTTCAGCAGTCAGGCGCCCACCTGGAGAACAAGGGAAGTGCAATTCAATTTTAGCTTTAATTTT
>NW_017682926.1:4674-9138 GCF_001879085.1 Nicotiana attenuata | reverse complement strand
ATGGGCCGCAAGTGGATGAGACACAGATAGTTGTGACCCGAGTGGCTGTGACACGGATGGCTGTGATCCATGTGGATGTGACATGGATCGATGCGATCCATGAGCTGCTGATGGATGCGATCTATGTGGATGTGAGACATGTGGACTGTATGTAGGTCGTACAGTCCTATGGCCCTGTGAAGAAAGACCTGGCGTCTGCACGAAGGTGTAGGGCTGGACATGCGCTGGCAGCTCAGAATAGCCCTGGGGTGGAGGCGCAGGCACAGGCATAGGCACAAGCATCTGTGAAGAGGCAGGAACGGATTGAGTAGTACCTTCTACCCTCATCTTTTGTTTCCTAGGCTTTTCTCTACCCCGAGAACCAGTAGGATCACTGTTACCTCGACCTTGCCTGACATCTGCATGACATAATACAAAGTTAGATTGAAACATATAAAGAAACTAGCTATAACATGAGTTATTAAAGAAACCAACTTTTTAAAGCTGATCGACGTATAGTTCCTCGTCCGAGAATTCTTCTTCCTCACTAGTTTGAGCTTCATCAGTTGATTCTTCTTCCTCGTTTTCTATAATTCTTACTTCATCCATATCAACCTCCATCCATAAAAGAAATAGCCACAGTATACTGTGACAATATGTCACTATGGAGGATCAGTTGTGTGAGACCAAGGAGGAGAGAAAAACATTCAAGCACACAGCTATAACCATCAACCTTTGTGCTGGTTTCTCTAGCCAAATGTCACCATGTTGAATGTTCCTAGGGTCACAAGTTGTGACTCACAACCATCAACATTTGTCTCTTTCCAGAGAGGACATCATTGGTTAACTCAAGAAATACTTACTATGCGTTCTCACGAAAAAGCTTCTTGGACTTAAATTCTTTATTATCTTCATTCTTCTTATATCTTCTTCTCTTTTCTCCTTTTTTTCCTTCTGTATTCTTTTGGGTAATTGCAAAGCTCAATGATTTTTGCAGGTTCTCTTTTCCTTTTGTATTTTTTTGGGTAATTGTGAAGCTCAATGGTTTTTGCAGGTTCTCTTCTCCTGTTTCTCTCTGATTTTCCCAGATCCTTTTTCCATTTTTTTGATTTTTTGCCCTATCTTTTGGGTTCTCTGCAAGAATTTTCATTTTGCAATTCAATGGCTGGTTGTTAAATTAGGTGGTAAAAGTGCATTTTAAGCTCTAACCTTGCTGATTTTTAGAATTTCGTGATTTTCTGTGTTCTTCACATACTTTTGATTATGCAATTTCATGGTTGTTGTGTGCTATATCGGAGTTCAAACATACTGTTATATTGTAACATGCTGTAATTGCAGATTATCTGAACATGTCAATGCAATTTCTTCGAAAATATGCACCTGCAGAGTTCAAGTAGTTGATAAAGGCAGACTTAGGGATAACAAAAAAGGTATCAACTTATGATTATGCAGGATCAAAAGGTAGTTTTTGTTGAATTCATAAATTGCCAGCAATAAATGAACTAATCTACTATTTGCTCATATATTTACTTAGAGAACTGCAAGAAAACCATGGATTTTAGAAAAAAATTATTCACTTTATACATATTTGGGTATCCTAATTGTATCTTATATTATTACAGGAAAACCAATTCCAGGGCATTATATTCAATGCTGAAATAACACATTTTTAAGATCTGTTTCATGCTTTCCGCACTTACTTGGTGTTTGTTGCACAAGTTAAGGAATCAGATTATATGTGTATGGATATCCAGTTAAGAAATTCACTTGGACAATTGGTAGGAGCACGTTCGCTGAGCCAATAGAAACGATCAATCCTCCTGAGAATCCACTATGGTCGTCGACGCGACTAACTCTCGCACCATTTGACAGTTTCAAGTATCAACTCAAGGTTAATTCGTGCATTTATGTAGAAATATTTGCTGTCATTTTAAACTTTGGTATTTTGATGGTTTCTAGCTAGATTCCTTTGGATCCTGGTATTTCTTCCTTTTCTCTCTCTGTCTTCATGACCCTTCACATTTTTAGTTTACCTGGTGTATTTGTCCAAAAATCTCCAATAGGAGCTTTAACTGTAATTAGTACCATTTTTGGAACATGATGGTACAAGTTTCAGTTTCAGTGATTTCCTTTAGCTTATAGCAAAATCTCTTTTGAATTCTTGTACTTATGCTCTTCTTTTCTTGGTTTTCTGTTGGACCACTTCTTTTGGAAGTTTTAGGTTTGGTTTTCTGCTTAAGTTGCTGTGGTTTCTTAACAGATTTTTTGTATTTACTTTTGTTTATCTATGAGTGGAGAAATAGAGTATTACTCAATTTAGATGTATTTGTTGCATTGCTGGAGAAATGCTGATGTTGGGGAACTTTTTGTGGGTTTTTAGTTCAACCTTCCTATTGGTTGTGTCAACTAAACCTTTAATTTGAAACATCATGAACAATGTTGCACCGTAAACGTGGAAACTTCTAACTGACTGGCTTGAACATGCATTTTTTCACTGAATCTATGATGAATTTTCAAGTTTTATTTTTTATATAATTTTCCGGTATAATGTGGTGCCTACGCTTTCCTGAGTCGAGGGTCTATTGGAAATAATCTCTCTATCCTCACAAGGTAGGGGTGAGGTCTACAAGAAAACACTTATTTTGTGGGGGGTTTTTTGGTCAAATTGCGACAGTTTTTGACCCCCACAAAAAGAATTGTGGCGGTTTCTAGAAGTGCCACAGTTACCTTTGCCACAAGCATTTTGCCACGGGTTTTTAAAACCTCCACGACAACCGCCACAAAATAAATTTTTGATTTGTGGGGGTTCTCAAATATAATTAGTGCTAGTTTAAAACCCCCGCAATATGATTCCGGTGTGTCAAAAAAAAAATATTGCGAGGGTATATAAACCCCCTCAATATGATCGTAATGGTTCAATAAAGATATTGTGGGGGTTTAAAAACCCCCCAAAATATGATTTAAATATTTTTCTTAAAAAGTTATGTGGGGGTTTTTGAAAGATAATTAGTGCTAGTTTAAAACCCCCGCAATATGATTTCGATGTGCAAAAAAAACATACTGCAAGGGTTTATAAACCCCCTCAATATGATCATAATGGTTCAAATAAGATATTTTGGGGGGTTTATAAACCCCCAAAATAAGATTTAAATTCTTTTTTTAAAAAGTTATGTGGTGGTTTATAACCTCTACAATATAATATTAGTGTTAAAAAAAAAAATAGTGGCAGCTTATTTCAGCCACAATATTTTGTTGAAAACTCTTTTTCTATTTGAATTTTTTTTATTTGTAGGATTAAAGAAATAATTTTATCAATAACTTACGACATAAATCAAATTTCATAAAAAATAACCATAGTGACAAACATTATAAATTCAAATCCTCATGGAACTAAATAAATTTTTTTATCATGAGCAATGACAGATGATATGGTCACCAACCAGCTAAGATATTAAAAATGTATTCATCAAAAGATTGAGCTTTACTAATTTCATTCGAAATAAAATGGAGTACTTTTTTCTAGCTAAGTCTCCGCGAACTCTACCAAAATAACACTGTCATGCAATGGCTAAACTTTCTATGGGGAAATAACTAATTCTTGGGTAAGGATACAAAAAGAAATTGATAGGTTATTATGAAAACCTGAACTTGATTAAGAACATTGAGTTCTCATTGTTCTTGTAATAATCAACAATGAAATTCACCATCTTGTGACCATACTCTCTCTGTTGCTCTGCATCCATGGGCTTCAGTTCACCCTACCAAACAAGAAAAACCAAATAATATACGCCTAAGGTTATGCCAACTAGCTAATGACTATTTCAAAGTCATTTATTGCTTTGGAAGAACACATTTGGGAACACTTTTAAAGCAACTAGTGTCCGCCGTCACTAGCAATACTAGAGCATATTCTCCTTACACTTGCATGAGTCATGAAACAAGATCTAGTTATTCAGCCAAAAATACATCATATTTCGTTTAATACTAGTAACCCTATAGAGATGAATTCTACAACTACAATGTAAAAATTTAACCAAGCAGACATGAAATAGCAAGATACAGATAAGTAAGAATAAACACATATACCTCGTGCCAAATATAGGAGCATTCTTCATCTTGTGCCAAACAAAGAGATATTCAAGCAATGCTGCGTTGCCCACAATTTTACAAGGTTGATTAGTAAGTACATAATTACCAAACATCAGAAACTGTTCTATATGCAGAATAATAGGACTACTGGCCTGTAACTGTGATAGGCCAAAGCAAAAGAGCTCGTGCTATATAATTTAACTTAAAATTCTGTAATCTCGCATTAAAGAGAAGCATGGATAAGATCAAACTACTCAATAGCAACATTTAGGTCTTAAAGAATGAACACAGGACAAAAAAATTGGACCTACAAACGTGGCGGCAAATTTCACACATAGTGTCCCCCTTCTCATTGCACCACCTACTGTGCATAGAACAATTCATTAAGACAAAATA
>NW_017682926.1:0-3892 GCF_001879085.1 Nicotiana attenuata | reverse complement strand
GGATGTCCATCCTATATATATAGGAAGCACAAATTTGTCATTCTTTTATATCAACATCATGGTTTCATATTTTTAAGAGTAATACTAGTTCAACACTATGTTTTAAAACTTTTTGGAATGTAAGAACATACATTTCCAGATGAAGTCTTTGTGAAAATAACTTCCTGTTCACAACACAGCTTACCTGCATTATGTTACAATATTTCAAAATAAGAAGAGAAAACATGATGAGCTATAATAAGAGAAAAATAAGTTAGAAAAATGATTGAATGGTAATTCAGAAGCATCTCGCCGTTGTGCCCTAGAGGGATAACAGGTGCCAATGGCAACTGCGGATTTGGTGGTTCTAAGCAAGTTGGACGCGGATACATGCTGTTGAAATAAATAAAGCCGGTTTCATCCTCTAACAGACGTTTGCATGTAAAGCACTTCAGGTCAGTAATATTTTTAACGTAGCGGTAGTAAAAGAGACAATCCACATGGCCTGGGTGTGCTAAACATTCCATTGGAAAGACAATTCGTTGGCTTTCGCGACTAGGAATTTCTGATGTGTATGGTGATATGTGGAAAGGTTGATAGCAAATAGGGCAGAGTTTACCCAATGCATGATGTAAAAAAACTAAAAGAACAAAGAGCTGCTTGTCATTCACCTGACATCACAAATTCGCTTCTGCTTATATGTTTGTAAGAACACTGGTCCAACTTTCCTATTGTTGTTTCACTTGCTAACATTTGGATAGAATATAAGATCTATCAGATGTCTCAACTAGCAAACACAACTCGACAAGGCACTAGCTAGAAGAGGCTGTTGTAATCCATTTTAATCTGTCAATGCATTTCCAAAAAAAGTATCAAAGCTTTATTTTCATCAGATCCTACGGAAACATTTTTGCACAAAAATATTATAGAAGTAATGAGTGATAGAAGGGTAAAAAGATCATTCAAACTTTTGATGGGCAATTTGGTAATTCAACTTTGAATATAGGGATTTCCCACTTTTAGTATAGTATGATTTATTTGAATATTTTATGTCACATTTGGAGTATAACTTGTTTTTTAGAAAACAGTTACGCAAATTGAGTTCAAAATAAGAATTGTGACGAGGGCCGAAAGGATTCAAGTTTTTACCTTTCCTTATTGTATCCTTTTACGCTATATAGTTCATGAAGTAATATAACTTAAAATATATAAAAAACAGTTCAGTGCACAAAGCATCCCGTGTTTACGCAAGGTTCAGGAAAAGTCGTAGTCTACACTGATGTAAACATCCGTGGTTGATTTCATGCTTGAAATAATTACTCATTTCTTGCACAAGGCTTGCATCTTTATATATATCAACATGAATTTTGCATTCTAGAATTTGTACAAAGAAAAGCAAAAGTCTGAAATTGAGTAACCATTATCAATCTTCCTAAAGTTCAGTCTTGTCTCAATATTAGGTCATTTTCAACCGAAGCCACATGAGTCGTTTCTACTTCAAGATCCATAGGTACGAATCATTCACCAATTTAAGATCATTTTTTTTTATATCTCCTCAGGAATTTCTCATTTTGCTCCCTTAGTGACTCGAACCCGCATCTTCAGCCATGGCTATCGAAACTAGGGTGGCGGAAGGTAGGTTCCGAAAAATTGTATAATTTTTTTTTTACAGATTTTCTAGAACATGCTCGTTTGTCAATGAGCAATCTAATAGGTACATCACTTATTTCCACTAGACAAGATTGGTGAATAAAATGTGTAATTTATGGTTATGTTCAAGAAATATGTTTGAGACAAGTCACCTCAATATCTAGCTTCATTCCAGTTAAAGGACAAATGAGTACCTCCTGGAATAGTTATTCTCGCTTAGTACGTCACCATATGATTCTACCTCCCTTACGTAAGACTTGAGTTTCAAATGATTATCCTAGATTTCCAACATCATTATTTAGTATTTTCTTACTTTATGTTTCTTCTTTCGATAGTCCTATGCAGTTGTTGGAAAATATCTGTCATGTTTCTTAGACAAATATTTCCAAGAAATTTTATAAAGTGAACAGTTATTCTTTTTCCTTATCAATGATGGGTATTTAAACTATACCATAAAATTGGAATAAAGGATGTTTACCCTCAAAATCGGACAATAATTAAATTATTAAGTTTTTTTAAGAATACACAAATTAATTTGACACAAAGCAATAAACTGAATTAGATTGGACAAGCAAAGATAAAATGAATTCAAACCACGCGAGGACGGATTCAACCTTAGTGAAATATTAGCCCTCAATCCAGGCTCACAATAGCCAACACTGATGAACAAGAAAAAAAAGCTAAAAAACAGAGAAACTAATAATATATTGCTTTTTAATGCGTGATACAATGTGTCTCGTGAATTATCAAACCCCCTTTATATAGTAGGGGAGTCATACTCTAGGTACAACTCTATAAAAGGTAAAAATCCTCTAGGTGGGTCCGCCCGGGCTGAGCCCGGGTCCAATTGTCATATCCAAATTCAAATTCTTTAGTAACTGCTTAAGACAAAGCTCTAAATGCTTATATGTTTACTTGACAGTCAAAAGGAATGGTAAATCGGACTCATAACAGATGTTGAAGAACACTTCGCACGACTAACAGGAAACACAAGCTAGTTTTACTCGGAATCATCAAATATATATGTGATAGTAAAACCAAAACGTAGAATACTAATTGATCATGTAGATATGTAGAAATCCACAAGAGTAGTTACATTGAGCAGCATTTATGGTACTAACATTGATCAGTGACGCATGCGACGACTAAATAAGTAACAACTTGATCATTGTTATCTTTATGCTGAAAAAGATGAAGCAGTTGTTTCTTTAGCATTTGGAAAAAAGAAACCTTCTTTTTTTTCTTCTGAAATTCAAATCTTTAGCAAGAAGCCTAAAGCAAATGAAATTACTACCATAACATTCTCCAATTTAGCACAAAACAGCCATAAAATTACAAAATCACAAAGTATCAAGAAACAAAGAAAGCCAGCAAAATCAGGGAGCATGAAAGATCCTTCCAAAACTTATGCGTCGTTTGCTTTTTACTTTTTTGCAGTTTTCTTGACTTTAATCCCTCTTTGGCTACTATAATGATAAACTACCTGCAGTCAGTGGCGGAGCCAGGCTTTTTATTAAGGGGGGTCAAAATATAAACAAATAAATTCACCAAGAAGTCAAGGGATGTCACTATATAGTATATATACATTTTCTTTTTAAAATTACCGAGCTAAACAGTGTAATTTTCTGACGAAGGGGTGTCGGTTGACGCCCCTTGGGTGCATGTGGCTCCGCCACTGCCTGCAGTACCGTGGATACATAATTTCACAAACGATATACCATAATGTCGCAATTAAAATACATAAAGAACTATTAAGGCACATCGCCTTTTGGAGTTTGGACACCCATCCTTGCCAATGCACAAATTATTCATACCCAGACAGCCAGACTCCCCTATTGAGCAATCATCATATATAGAAGATGATATCTTTATAACAGCAGCAACCTTTTCGAAGAAGAATTATTAAGGTTAACTGAATACAGTAGTAAAACACAATAGAGTTAATAGCGGCCTATTATTATATCACAAAAGCAATTGTTAATTAAAAGCATAATTAAACATTAGCACCAAATCTCTCTGAAAGCGTCAACATATATCGGTCTAACTGCCTTTACTTTTGCTTCAAATTTCTTATTTATTCTCAGGTCAAATGGAGGAAAAAAATAAGGATTACTCCTATGATAGGAAAAAGTTTGAATTATTTAACTTTTGAAATTGCTCAGCGTCATTGCAACAATTGAAAAAATTGTTTAGTACTTCAATGTTATTTCAATAGTAACTAAAATTTGTTGTTCTCTCCATTTCAATTTATGTGAACCTGTTT
>NW_017682925.1:0-9139 GCF_001879085.1 Nicotiana attenuata | reverse complement strand
TGCCGGAAAGAAAAGGGTCCTCGGGTTATAGCCGGGACGGAAAGTAAAAGAAGCTCCTTGGGTTATGCCAGGGAGATCCACGGGTTATGCCGGGATTGAAAGAAAAAGGCTCCTTGGGTTATGCCAGGGAGATCCACGAGTTATGCCGGGATTGGAAAGAAAAAAGCTCCTTGGGTTATGCCAGGGAGATCCTCGGGTTATGCCGGGATTTGGAAAGAAAAAGCTCCTTGGGTTATGCCAGGGAGATCCTCGGGTTATGCCGGGATTTAGAAAGAAAAAGCTCCTTGAGTTATGCCAGGGAGATCCTCGGGTTATGCCGGGATTTGGGAAGAAAAAAGCCCCTTGGATTATGCCCGGGGGATCCACGGGTTATGCCGGGATAAAAGAAAAAGGTCCTTGGGTTATGCCAGGGAGGTCCACGGGTTATGCCGGGATAAATGGAAAGAAAGGGGTCCTATGCTACCATGATTTGTTTTTCTTTTGGGATTTTCATTTTCATTTCTTCTTTTTTTTTCTCCTTCTTTTCCTTTTCTTCTTATTTATTTTTTTATTTAGCAAAACGCATGAAAGAATTTGGGGAGAAACTTCCTTTTTGGTCGATTCCCTGTTGCAAAGTTGTTTCAGCGCTTGCGCATTTCATTTCCTTTTCGGATTGCACCTGCTTCTTGCATGGTTGCTTTGAATTAAACATGTTTTCAACAAAGAACAATTTGTTAGTTTGAAATGGTGGTTGGTTTTGTGGCCTTGATCATCTCAATTGCTTGATCCCGACCCAATTTCCGTTGAGAACTTTGCTGCTTGCTGGTCTTGAGGGGGAACCTCTTTTCAAACTGACAGGACTCAACTTTAGGACTTCATGATGAATTGGCCGTGTGGGCTCTGGCCTTTTCACTTTATTCTCCTCTTAGGACCTTTGCCTTTGACTTTCTTTCCTTTCCTATATCTTTACTTTGAAAGCATCAACCACCATGGCCAGTCGGGATTGGCCTGACGCACCCGCTGAGGCTGGGTACTTTCTTTTGCTTTTGCCAGGCGGAGCCCTATAAAACCAGTCCTGCCACCTTCTCTTTGTAATAATCCTGGAATCAGAGTTAAACCGAAAGGGATTCAAGAAAGAAGTATACAAAAGGCAAGCATATGAGTTTAAAGAGAAGCGTCCCTTTCGGGGGAAAAGAAGGACTTATCTGGGGTGCATGCTGGCTTCGAATGAACATGACATGCTTCTTGGACTGGATGCCCGACCCACACAAACCTTCCAACTTCTCGTGAACCCATTGATCCGCATTTCTAAGCCAGGGAACCTTTCCAAGACTCTTTCAGTGATGAGATGTCTTCTTTTCGGCCGACAACGCCCTTTGCGGGTTTTCGCCAATCGACCTCTCTCATTTCTCTTCTCCCTGTCGCCCGATAGTGCTCTTTACGAGTTTTCACTAAGCGGACTCTCTCATTTTCAATTTCTCTACTCACCGTCGCCTTATGGTGCCCGAAGGTTTTCATCGATAAGACTCTCTCATTTTATTTCTCTCAATTTGACTTGTATTAGATTCCAACAATGACATTTTCACTTCCCTGCCTTTGCCAATTGATCGGAAGGACTTGGATAAGGTCTTTGGGTAAAAAGGATTTTGGGTGGAACTTACAACTTTGGAACCGTTTCGGCAGATTCGTAGCCGAACCATCATATCATCTGCCCCAGTTTCAACTTTTGGGAAAATTGGGGTTTTTGTTTTGGTGTGACTGAACCCCAGAGAGAGGCTGCCTACGTATCCTTTCGGAATCAAGTTAGACGTAGTTCAGGAAGTTTTGGTTTTTGTTTTGTTTTTTGTTGTTTTTTATTCATATTTTCTTTTCCTTTTCTTTTTTTTTTTCTTTTTTTTTCGATAATACTTCCGGGTTCCAAAGAGGGTAGTCAAAGAAGAGTAACCGGCTCAAATGGGTTTGCGAAGGGTTGATAATGTTTGGATAGCGGGAAGGAAAGCCTTCGTCATCTTTACTGCGCAAAGTCATCATCGTAGAAGGCCTAGACATAGTACCTTTTTACTGCATCCGCATTCACAGCTGTTTCGGGATCATTTCTTTCGATATCTCCCAAATACAATGCTCCTCTCGGCAATATTTTTCGGATGTTGTATGGACCCTTCCAATTAGGAGCAAATTTTCCTTTGGCTTCCTGGTGATGAGGGAGAATGTGTCTTAACACGAGTTGTCCCACTTCAAAATTCCTGGGGACGCACCTTCTTGTTGTAAGCGCGGGCCATTCTTTGTTGGTACAACTGCCCGGATGTGCCCTGAGTACAACACACTCTGTTGTTGTAATGTATGGACCTTTCCAACCCGCGAATCAATTTTCCTTCAATTGTTCCAATTCTTTGTTTTATTTCCTCAAGGTTACCTTCTTTGCATTTGGACTCTTGATTCATTATTTCGAAATCTGACGGCATTTTGGGATCTAGGCATGAAGTCCGCAAGCATGTCATGTTATTTAAAGCTGCATTATTAGAGCTAAAGAGAAGGAATGAAGGAGAAAAATAGCAAAATCAGAAAGGATAAAGAAACATGAACGATGAAATATTGATTTCATTTCTTGGAATTTTGAAGATAACAGGGTTCACATTCGGGAATTTAAAGACAAGAAACTACAAGAAACATCCGAGTTACACCCTGGAATAACTCGGGATGCAGAAAAAGTAGCAGGACGGGTCTACCAGGACTCCTGCCTGATCGGGAATGGCGTAGCCTTCCAGTTTTGAAGCTTGGCGCTTGGTCCCATGTATAACACCTCAGCGGTGCTAGTGCCCTCTCCTGGCTGGACCATGTGGGTTTCGTAGAGCATTTTCCTCATTGCCCCACGTATTTCCTCACTTTCTTCAGCCGTGAAAACCTCATCATCTTCCTCTTTACTGTACTTAGGCTTGACAAAAATTTCATACAAATGTACCACCTCATAATCGGCCATTTTCATTTTTTGAAAGAAAACTTCTGCTTCCTCAGCACTCACAGGCTTCTTAGGCGGGAAACGTCTTCTGGTGGCATTGTTTACCTCCTCTACATTTGAATATTTCTCAACAGGGGGGTTTTCTAGAAGCTCTCCCAAGATCTCTTTACCCTTGTACGTAACCACCGTCTGATGATAATTCCATGGTACCGCAGCAGGGTTCGTCATAGGCTTCTGTGGTACGCGTCCAATAACCACTGGCTCACTCAGCCGAGGTGGTTTGATTGTCCCCCGCACCACATAGGCTTGCTTGGGTACGTACACTTGTGTTCCTCTTTTCAAATCAGCTTTCTTTTCTGGTTCTGTCTTGGTGATTTTGCTCTTCTTTTCCCCTTTCTCTTGCTTTGAAGCAACCTTTGGTTTTCTTTCTGCATCAGCAATAGCAATGATGGCCTTTAATGCCGGATCGAACTCTTTATCCTCGCAGATCATTCCAATCACAGGTCCATTATTGTGGGCTGGCAAAGGATTATTGGTCACATTTGGGACCTCCTCGTCCCTTAGCACTATCTTTCCTTGCTCTATCAAGTCTTCCACGGCTCTTTTCAACGTCCAACAGTTTTCTGTATCATGCCCCTCAGCTCCTGAGTGATAAGCACATCGGACGCCCCGCTGATAGGATGGTGATTCTGGGTTTTGCCTGTTTGGAGGTATGGGCTGCAGCAAATTCATTTGAACAAGCTTCGGGAACAGACTGGAGTAGGGTTCACCGATTGGTGTAAAATTTGGTCTCCTGGGTGGTTCGCGAGGACGGAAGTTATTCTGCGGAGGACAGGGGTTATAGTGGTTTTGGTGAGGAGGCTGGTTTCTTTGAAATGGAGCTTGGTTTCTATTGGCTTGTGGCTGCAACCGAGCAAAGGGTTGAGCATTCATGACTGCATACGGTTGAGGAGCATAAGCCATGTCATGGTGAGGGTAGTAATGTTGAGGGGTTCTTTCAGAGAAGATGGGGCTGAGAGTGCGATGCCTCCTTCCCCCTGAGGCTGCCATAACCGTTTCTTCTTTCTTATTACCTTTGGCCATTCCTCCAGACCCGCCTTGGATGGCTTGGGAGGTTGCCCTAATGGCCGACTGACTCAAGATTCTTCTTGTCTTCAGACCATTCTCCACCATTTCACCAATCTTAATCGCCTCTGCAAAAGGTTTGCCCATGGCTGACATCATGTTCTGAAAATAGTCCGCTGCCTGGGCCTGAAGAAATACAGTGACCATTTCCACTTCGTCCATTGGTGGTTTCATCCTCGACGCTTGCTCACGCCACTTAATAGCATATTCCCTGAAACTTTCTGAGGGCTTCTTTTTCAAATTCGCTAAGGAGTTCCTGTCTAGGGCAATGTCTATGTTGTACTGAAATTGTCGAACAAAATCTCTGGCAAGATCGTCCCAAATATGCCATCGAGATATGTCCTGATCCATATACCATTCTGAGGCAATGCCTACTAAGCTTTCTCCGAAGTAAGCCATCAACAACTCCTCTTTTCCGCCGGCCCCACGCAACTGATTACAATACTTTTTCAGGTGAGCAATGGGATCGCCATGCCCATCATACTTCTCAAACTTCGGCGTTTTGAATCCCATGGGCAGGTGCACGTGAGGGAACATGCACAAATCATTATAAGAAACACTCTTCTGGCCGCTTAAACCTTGCATATTTTTCAGACTCTGCTCTAAACTCCTCATCCTCTTTGCCATCTCATCTTGCTCAGGCGCTTTAGGAGTTTTGTCTTGTCCAGGTGTAAGCTCAAATGGGGGTGGTTGGGAGTAAGTGTATGTGGGATATTGAGGATAATCTGCTTGAAAGATTGGATTTTGGAAAGTGAAGGATGAGGGATCAGCCTAGGTAGTGAAGGTTGTGGTGTGGTAGAGCATGGTGGAGTAGTAAAGATATTGGGAGCTACTCCTGATGTGAACACCTGGGGGCGGACCTCAGAAGGTGTTCCTACAAAGTGAGCGGATATGGTAGGTTGTCCCAACGGAGTATTTGGATGACTGATGGGGATGTTTGAGGTACCCTCTGTTCTAGGAAACAACTCGGGGAATCCGGGGATGGCACTTGGAGGCTCCCTTCCATTAGTCCACGCATCCCACATATCCATGACCCTAAGACGTAAGATCCTGTTCTCTTCAGCCGCTGCAGATTCTGAGACCGGGATGCCCGAGATTGGGCTATCTTCTGGGATAGGAATTGCTGGCAAGGTCATTTCCGAAGACATTTCTATGCTCCCCTTTGATCTAGTAAAGTACGGATGTGATGCCAGTTTACCACGAAAAACCAACCACCGTTTCTATAAAATCTGGACTGGAAGTGACAGCAGCAAACAGTTAGTTTGAGGCAAATAACAGATAGGTAATCGCACGTTGAGGCGTGATGAACCTATACAGTTAAATATGTTTCTATATATTTCGCAACGGTTGCATGCGTCATCCCGACTTTTCCTGTCCAAATTCTTTTCTTTTTATTCCGACCATCTTTTCCTGCCTTTTCCTTGCTTTTCTGGTTTTTCTCTCATTTTTCTCATTTTTCTTTTCTCTCCCTCTTTTCTTTTCTTTCATTCTTGCCTTTGCTTTTTGCTATGGTTTCTTTCTCTCGATTTTCTTATTTTCTTTCTTTTTTGTTTTCTTTTCCTCTCTTGTTTTTTTTCTTTTATTTTCTTTCCTCCCGTTTTCCTTTTCTCTTAGGGTTACGGTCGAATCTTATGGAGATTGCCTACGTATCATGACCCCGCATGAATCAGACCAAGCGTAGTTCTTGCAAATAAGCTAACTCTTTTTTTTTTGGAATTTTGAAAGAAATGCTTTAAAAGAAAAAAGGGAAATCAATTTTTCAAAATTTGTATTATTATTATTTTTCTATTTATGAAAGAAAGACATCTCAGGAGTATTTTAATGATTTATTTTTGACCTAAAAGGAAAAGTGGCTATGTTTTCAAAATTTTTATTTAAGCAAACAAAGACTCGTTTTTGCAGATACGGCCTTTCAGCACTTCGGGAAAGAAGATTTTAAGGCTGTGCCCGCTAACCATTGAAAATGACCCAAGGTGGCTGTTCTTGCAATAGCGGCCTTCCGGTGCCCTTTTGGGGACATTCGGCTTATTTTAAGCAAGAATGGCATCACCTGACTTATTTGTGACAAAAATTAAAATTTTGGTATTTTTGGCTATTTTTGCAAAAGGGTGGTTGGACTCGATGAGGGCTGCCTACGTATCTCACATCCAGTGAGAATCAAGCCAGCGTAGTTCGGGCAGATTGGGAATTGAGTAAACTAACTCCTTTTTTTTTCTTTTTATAAAACTCAGACCATGAAGTTTTAAGGCAAAAGAAAAATATTTTTGATTTTTTCTCTGATTTGTTTTTCTTTTGGAATTTTCTAAAAAAAATGCATTAAAAGAAGAAAGGGAATTTTTTTTTTGGATTTTTGACTTTGATTTGATTTTATTTTTGAAAGAAAGACTTCTAAATTTTTTTTTTTTGATTTGCACTTTGGGAATTTTAAAAGTAAAAAGAAAATATTGTTGTTTGAGTTTTTCATTTGTTTTCTCTTTTTCTAAGGAAAAAAGAAAATATTTTTGGATTTTGGATGTAACCTCTTAATTTTCGAAAGAGGGACTTTTTTAAGACAAATATTTTGGAATTCAGAGCTTTTATTTATTTACAAACGTACTTCTAAAGAAAAGCAAAAATAGTTTTTGGACTTCAATTTTTTTTCAAAATTCTTTTTTATTGACCTTTATGAAAGAAAGACATCTAAGGAGTATTTTTTGGATTTGTGTTTCTGATTTTTTTTTTTGATTTTTCTTTTGTTTTTTTTGGAAAAATACTTCAAAATGAAGGAAACCCGTATTTTTGGATTTTGATTTTTATTGATTTTTCTTTTAATTTCATGAAAGACATTAGAAAGAAGGAAACTATTTTTGAGTTTAAAAAACTTCTTCTTTCTTCTTTTATTTTTTTGAATTTTCGAAGGAAAGATTTCTAAAGAAAGAACTGAAAGAAAATATTTTTGGGTTTTTTGAAAATTGGGGTCGGAACCGATGAGGTTTGCCTACGTATCTCACATCCGGTGAGAATCAGACTCGCGTAGTTCGGTCAGATTTGCCAAAATCAAATGTATTTTTGAACAACAATTTTTCATTTTCAAATATTTTTCTTTTTCCATTTTTTCAAAAATCTGGCAGCATTTCGGTACTATTTGGGCATTGGTTTTTCAAAACACATGTTTACCTCACTTAGTCCTAACACTGCTATTTTTCTCAATTTTCTCTCATTATATACAAACCGGTCAACATGTCCGAGCAAATAAATGCGCAAGTAGCACGTAAGATGCATCAGGATGGTCTTTCATTTCAGGTCACCTGTCCTAGACGAACCCAACCCCTGTTTTGAGTCCCCTAAGTCAAATGCACATGATGCAAACAAACGTTCCTACTAGGGATCCGGCATGAGGTTTTGTTCTTCTAGGTTTAAACCCTAGGTTTATTGGTCTAGACCTAGCTTACTCGAGCGGACAACTCGAGTCGAGGGGGAGGCAGCGTACCGGGGATACAGAAGCTCCGCCAGCTTAGAAACTTATCCAAACCTCGTTCTAAATAGGAAAAGACTCTAAACAGAAGAGAAGCTACATGAAGTGCACCCTTCTCCATGATGTAGAAGACTCAGAGAGAGGAAGGGATTCGTAACAGTTTATACAATTCAACAAATATCAAAGCGGTAAAACATTTAGCACATATAGCATGGAACATGTAGAAAAATCAGATAAAGCCAAATATAAAAATTATACTAAGCTCGAATTCTTGAACCCTGAATTGAAATTCTAGGTTCGTTTCCCCAGCAGAGTCGCCAGAGCTGTCACACCTCCTTTTTACACACCTACCCCGAAGGATAATGTATAAGGGAGTTTTTCCATTTTAAGTGACGTTATTCGAAATGGGATTATTTATTTGATTTAGCGTTGCCATTTCGGATAGGATTGGCTTTTGGTGTCCCAAGTCACCGGTTAATTTGAATCCCAAATCGAGGAAAATTTCGACTTCCCAATTGGAGTCTGCGAACCAGAAATTCTGAATAAGGAATTTTGTTGACCCGAGGGAAGGTGTTAGGCACCCCCAGATCCCGTGGTTCTAGCACGGTCGCTTAAATTATTATAAATGGCTGAAATCTGATTTTTATACATGTTCCAACCTATAATGTAATTTTTTAAGATCATTTACCGCTTTTAGTTATCTTGTTTTTACGAAAGTGAACGCCGTTTAAGAGCGTGTTTTTGGATCACGTCACATGAAATGCACCCGGATCCTAAACACCTCTTATTCAACGTTTTGGGATTTGGATTTGGGTTGCATGAAATGCACACCCGGGTTTAGGAAAGTAATATTATTAAAAGCGCGCCTGAAGTGGCTAGCGTCTTATTAACTTTGCGGGAAGCCATGAAGATTTGCTAAATGGCATATCCCGAATCTCTAAAACATTTTAATATAGTATTTAATGAGGGCCCCGCAATTTGTGCCTTTTTATTTGGCGAGGCTCGTCTCATTTTTATTTAAAGGCCATCCTAAAGCAAACTAAGATTTTTTATTTATTTTGTCTCTAAAAGGGCCTAATTAATTTACAATTATAAATTCGGGCCTCGAATTCAAGTCCGAATTCAAACAAAAGGTAGAACCCTCTTAATTTGAGTCCGCCACTTAACTCGAGAACCTAAATTTATATTTGCAACTTAATTCCCATGTTCCTAATGTAATTTAATGGATTTAACTTCCAGCGGTTTGGGTCTGGAAAGATTGGCCCAGGAAGGAGAACAATACAACTTATATTGAAGCTTGCCCAATTTTGGGCTTAAAAATGAATCCAACTTCAAGGCTTGAACAGAGGACTCAGTATTGAATTTCTGTGGGCCCAGGGCCTGCGAAATTAAATAATTCTGTGGGCCAACACAAGTATCCATAATATTTGGGTTTGCTTGCTATGCAGCTGGGTCAACGTTGGACCCAGTTCTTCTAGTTTCATTTTTCAATTGCAAATAAACGGACAAGTTACAGTGAGTAACATGCTCAAAATAAAGAAAATGCATGAAATGATTAAATTCCAGATTTCAGATTGTGAATCGAGTGACCACAAAACTGAGACTATAAAATCCTATACTGAAAC
>NW_017682924.1:3895-9140 GCF_001879085.1 Nicotiana attenuata | reverse complement strand
GCAGTAAGCTCGTCTGGAGGCACCTTTATCATGTCTGCATGTATCTGACAGCGATGGCATTTGCGAACATATTGGATACAGCCTGTTTCCATAGTCATCCAAAAATACCCTGCTCGGAGTATCTTCTTTGCTAAGACAAAACCATTCATGTGTGGTCCGCATGTCCCTGCGTGCACTTCACCTAATAGTCTGGATGCTTCCTTTGCTTCGACACACCTTAGCAAACCTAAATCGGGAGTCCTCCTGTACAAGATTCCTCCGCTGTGAAAGAAGTTGTTGGATAATCTCCGAAGTGTGCGCTTCTGAGTGGCGTTGGCGAGTTCTGGATACGCCCCTGTTGTTAAGTACCTTTTGATGTCGTGGAACCATGGCTTTCCGTCCGCTTCTTCCTCAACGTTGGCATAATAAGCTGGCTGATCGTAAATCCTTATTGGGATGGGATCAATGAAATTTGTGTCTGGATGTTGGATCATGGATGATAGGGTAGCTAGTGCGTCAGCGAACTCATTCTGAACCCTGGGGACATGCTGAAATTCGGTCTTTGTGAATCTTTTCCTTAACTCCTGTATGTGGTGCAAATAGGGAAGTATCTTAGAGTTTTTGGTAGCCCATTCTTCTCGGACTTGATGTATGAGCAGGTCTGAGTCCCCGATCACTAGTAACTCTTGAATGTTCATGTCAATGGCCATCTTGAGTCCCAGGATGCAAGCTTCGTAGTCGGCCATATTATTTGTGCAAGGGAACCTGAGTTTAGCGGATACCGGGTAATGCTGGCCAGTTTCTGATACTAGGACTGCCCCTATTCCAACTCCTTTAAAATTGGCGGCCCCGTCGAAAAACAACCTCCAACCCTCGTAGGATTCTGCAATATCTTCTCCTACAAAGGACACTTCTTCATCAGGAAAATACGTTTTCAGGGGTTCGTATTCTCCGCCGATAGGGTTCTCGGCGAGGTGATATGCTATGGCCTGGCCCTTAACTGCTTTCTAAGTCTCGTAAACAATGTCGAACTCACTCAACAAGATTTGCCACTTGGCGAGCTTGCCAGTGGGCATGGGTTTCTGAAAGATATACTTCAACGGGTCCATCCTGGATATGAGATAGGTAGTGTAGGCACAGAAACAATGCCTCAATTTCTGAGCTACCCAAGTTAGAGCACAACAAGTGCGTTCTAATAAGGAATACCGAGCCTCGTACAAGGTAAACTTCTTACTGAGATAGTAGATGGCCTGCTCCTTTCTTCCCGTTTCATCATGTTGCCCTAGAACACAACCGAACGCTTCATCCAGAACTGCAAGATAAAGCAATAGGGTCCTTCCTCGCTCGGGCGGAACCAAGACTGGTGGTGTTGACAGGTATTCCTTGATTCTGTCGAAGGCTTTCTGACAATCGTCGGTCCATCTAGTAGCAGCGTCTTTCTTTAGCAATTTAAAAATGGGTTCACAAATGACTGTGGACTGGGCTATGAACCAGCTGATATAGTTGAGTCTTCCGAAGAAACTCATCACGTCCTTCTTGTTCTTTGGCGGTGGCAATTCTTGGATGGCTTTGATCTTTGATGGGTCCAATTCTATTCCTCGACGGCTTACGATGAAACCCAGCAGTTTTCCAGCAGGAACCCGAATGCACATTTGGCAGGATTCAATTTCAGATTGTACCTTCTCAGTCTGTTGAAGAATTTTCTCAGATCTTCTATATGATCAGCGGCTTTCTTGGATTTGAAGATGACGTCGTCCACATATACTTTGATCTCCTTGTGTATCATGTCGTGAAAGATAGTAGTCATGGCTCTCATGTAGGTGGCGCCAGCATTCTTCAACCCAAATGGCATCATTTTGTAGCAATACATTCCCCACGGCGTGATGAAAGCCGTTTTCTCTACATCCTCCTCATCCATCCATATCTGATGATACCCGGTGAAACAATCAACAAAAGACTGCTAACTCATGCTTGGCACAGTTATCGATGAGAATGTGTATGTTTGGCAATGGGAAATCGTCTTTGGGATTGGCCCGGTTGAGATCCTGGTAGTTAACACAGATTCTGACCTTCCCGTCCTTCTTTGGTACTGACACGATGTTAGCTAACCATGTCGGATATTCCACTACCCTGAGAACCTTGGCTTTGACTTGCTTAGTGACCCCTTCTTTGATTTTCAAACTCATGTCGGGTTTGAATTTCCTGAGCTTCTGCTTTACTGGCGGACAAGTCGGGTCTGTTGGCAGTTTATGAGCTACAATGGATGTGCTGAGGCCAGTCATATCATCATACGACCAGGCAAATATGTCCTCATACCCTTTCAAAAATTTCGTATATTCCTCCTTTTCTGATGGTGACAGGTGAACACTGATGCGAGTTTCTTTGACGTTCTCTGTATCTCCCAAATTAATGACCTCAGTTTCTTCCAGGTTGGACTTAGGTCTGTTCTCAAAATTCTCAACCTCTCTAACGACCTCTTCAGGTATTTCATCTTCTTCTGAATCTACGTCCTTTTGTCGCGTTGTTTCGTTGCAAGTCACAGTCGTTGGTTCATCGTCAAGATAAGTAATAGTAATGCTGTATAAAATAGAGTAAATGATGGAGAAAATAATAAGCGAGATATATATGATAAAATGAAATGCTTTGATTGAGTCTATAATTGTTTGAAACATCGGAGCTATTTTTCGAAATAAAAGACGATGCGGAAAGAAAATCAACTACTAGAGTGAGCTAAAAATGAAATGCATGGTGCTTTTGTTTAGCCTTGCTACCCTGAAGCCTTCCGGGCCCTGACGGTCCTAATTGACCAATTGCTGAGGCGGTCTCCTTTGCTTGCGGCTTGTATGGATGGGCCTTCCTCCCCCTCCTCCTAAGAAAAGAACGCAACAGTCCATATCATCATTCTCTAGGAACAAATTCTTCATGGCTGCCAATGTTTCATCTTCTTCGGACCCATATATAGTATCTGCTGGCTGGAAGGTTTGATCCAGGCTAGGTATCAAAAACTCCAATGGATAGTAGGGGCCGCGCCATGGTGGCGACCAGTTCTGGAATTCTTCCCAAGTATAGCCGTACCCTAAGCCAAAAGTAGTGCCATGCTTTTTCAGTGTGATGGGTTTGATCCCCTGGAGATTCTTGCCGAGTCCCTTTCCAGGTTCGTACCCACACCAATTTAAGATGCTTTCAATCTTGTTGTCCCACCATTTGTCTTTGTCCACAGCGTTGACCCTTTCGATGTGGTGGTATGTCTCTCCGCCTATTCTCCTTCTGCCCCCGATCATTGGGATGGTCTGGCGACTATATATGGGATTACCCGTCGCCATGAATGATCACTTCCTGGTGATTCCATTCGAATTTTACCGCCTGATACAGGGTCGATGCTACAGCTCCGGCAGCGTGGATCCAGGGGCGTCCTAACAGCAAGTTGTAGGATGCCGGGACGTCTATTACTTGGAAGTCGACGTCGAACCACGTTGGCCCTATTTGCAAGCACAGGCTAATCTTTCCAATAGTAGATCTCTGGGATCCATCGAAGGCTTTGACATTGATGGCCCCGTCTTTGATCTCGTGGAGGCCTTTTCCCAGAGTTCTGAGAGTTACAGGTGGACATATGTTGAGGCTGGACCCTCCATCGATTAGGACTCTGGTGATGAAGTAATCTTCGCATTGCACGGTGATGTGCAGTGCCTTGTTGTGGCTCAAACCTTATGGTGGCAACTCGTCTTCATGGAAGGTTATTTTATGGCTTTCCAGGACTTGCCCCACCATATTCGCCATCTCACCCCCCGTTATATTGCTGGGCACATAGGCTTCGCTCAGTATCTTCATTAGGGCATTCTTGTGAGCGTCTGAACTTTGCAGCAAGGCCAGGATAGATATCTGTGCCGGCGTTTTGTTCAACTGTTCAGCGATCGAATATTCCTTAGCCTGTATTTTCCTCCAAAGGTCGTCAGGCCCAGTCTCAATGGGACGTCCCGGAGCTTGCTTACTGGATTCGGCTAGGTGTTCTGGGGTGTAGACCCTCCCTGTTCTAGTCATTCCTTGTGCGACAATCGCTTCTCCTGTCTTTGTCTTTCCTTTCCTCCTAGCTTCGGCAGTGTAATCCCAGGGTATGGCGTTTGAGTGGAACGGTGTTACGTCAGTCATTACTACCGGAATAGGCACCCTTGGTGGTAACACAGCAACTTCAAAGGGTGTAGGTGTCTTCGGAACCCCGAATTCAACCTCGATCGGCCCAGACGCCTTTGCAGAAGGAGGCGCTTCAAATTCAAGTGGTACAGGCATATTTACTTCGTCGTCCTTGGAGGGCTGATTCTGTACAATAAATTGGTTGAGGGTAACTGCCGGTTTCTTTGGTTCATCCCCTTCAGCAATCAAACCTATCGACCCTTTAGGGTCCCAATCATCCTCGACCTCATTCATATGACGTCTCCACCTTTGTGGTTAGGCAGAGGGTTGTTGCGGACATTAGGAGCAGGCTCCTTTGCTACGATGACCTTGTTGTCGATCAGGGTCTGAATCTTATCTTTCAATGAACGGCACTCGTCAAGGGTGTGTCCTTTCATGCCGGAGTGATACGCACAGGTTTTGTTGGGGTTAACCCACTGGGAGGGATTTTCTGGAGCTTTGGCTGGGATGGGAGTGACGTAACCGGCGGCTTTAAGTCTTTCATATAGCTGGTCAATTGGTTCTGCGATGGTTGTGTCTTGTCTGGGAGGTTTTCGGTCGAAATTTGGTCTGGGCCTTGGAAAATTTTGGCGAGTGGGTGATGACTGGTAGTGAGAGGGTTGAGTGTTATAAGCTTGGCAAACAGGTGCTGGTTGAGAGTATCTGGGTGAAGTGGGTTGACATGTGAGAGGTGGAGAGGACTGGTAAACGGGAGGTAGATAGGAAGGTGCGGATGCTTGGTAATTTGGGATAGGCTGATATATAAGTGGAGGTGATGGGTAGGTGTGGTATTTTGGTGGTGACTTGGCTCCCTGTGCGATCATCACGGCACTTACATCTTTCTTCTTGGAAGCGCCACCAGTTTGTAAAGCTTTATTGGTGGCTTGCAATGCTTCAAGATTTGTTACCATACCATTCTTGATGCCCTCTTCAATCCTTTCTCCGAGTTTGATGATATCAGAGAACTTTTGACCCTCGATCAGCATCAACCTTTCATAATATTGGGGATCCTGAGCCCGGACGAAGAACCTATTCATTTGTTCTTCTTCCAGGGTCGGCCTGACCTTGGCAGCTTCTGACCTCCAACGAGTAGCATACT
>NW_017682924.1:0-762 GCF_001879085.1 Nicotiana attenuata | reverse complement strand
CAGGAAGCCCACATTAGGCAACTTGGATCCAATTGTCAGAAATTAAGGTATTTTAAGTGAGTGATTTAGAAAGTACTGGTTCTAGAAAAGTAGTACTAATGCCGGAAAGTACAGACTGCAGTCAGTTTAGAAATAAGTTTTAAGAGAATCATGAGTATAAACCATAAAAGGAGTTCCAGAGTCAGAAATACTTAAGGAAAGAGTAAACTGCAGAACTGTTTTAAAGACATTTTCAGGAAGACCAAAACTTAGTTGGAAAATGTTTAGGCAGAATTTTAGAAAGAAACCATTTCAGAAGAGGTGCTGATTTGAAGGACTCAAATGTATACTGATTCAAAAGAGTTTTTTGTCAAAAGATTGAGGCTGAAAACATTAAGACATTAGAGGCCAGTTAACAGATTGTTATTGCTTAAGAAGAGTCAGACGAACTTGATGCGGAATCCTATGATATCTATATCTGATTAAAAAAAAGTCTGTTAAGAACTGGTAAGAAGAGGTAATTATTTGATTACCCTACAGTTTGCCTAATGCATATGCATTCCCTATAGGCATGATTTCTATATGCACTGATTACATGAACGTTAAGGTCCTATAGGCAGGATTTCTAGATGACTTATATCATAATTAAACGTTAAACCCTATAGGCATGGTATCTAGGTGACTTGAATCAGAAACATCTAACCATCTTATGTGTAGTATTTCTAGTAGAAAAATTAAAGTCCTAAAGTCATGATATCTACCCTTTATTGATGCAAGAAAGTA
>NW_017682923.1:0-9140 GCF_001879085.1 Nicotiana attenuata | reverse complement strand
AATTTGAATAATAATCTCGTTTCGATTATTGTCACGTTTAATTGGAAAAACTCCCTTATATGCCATTTTGGGTAAAAAAAAAGGTGGTGTGACATATTCCACCACATCCATCTACTCATCATACTGATTACTAGGGATTCTAGTTTAGTTTATACTCCTTTTTACTTGAGTTTTGGATTAAAAATGTATACAAATAGTCTCAAAAGCCTACATGTTGTACTTGTTTGCAGGTTTTGGTCAAAAAAAGTGACAAGAAGTCAAAACCAGCTTAAAAAGGAGTGAAACCTGCACAAGTACCAAGAACAAGTCAAAGCACTGTTGCAGCATAAAATCCATTGCGGCTGCAACTGAACCACCGCAGCCGCGGTCCATTTAGTGTGGTCTGCGGTGGGTAAGTTCAGAGAGGTGCATTCCTAGGGTTCTAAGCAGTGCGGTCCGCGGAAGATTCTTTGCGGCCGTGGTAGCCTCATCGTGGCCGCAGTCCATTTGTTGCGGTCTGCAGAGAGGGGATTCAGAGAGCTCAGGATTTCGGAAGTTTCAAGACACCGCGGCCGTAGTCCATTTGTTGCGGTCCATGGTGAAGCCATCGCAGTCGCGGTGCATTTTATGCGGTCCGTGGTGGCCAGATCAGAGAATGAGAAGTGAAGCCAAAAAGCCTTACCGCGGCCGCGGTGCATTTTCCGTGGTCTCCGGTACCTCCGTCGGGGGTATTTTTATCTAGAAAATTCGGCCTTGTATATATACTTCTTTTTAAGATTTTTAGGGTATTTTTACCTTAGCTGAGCACGTGAACAGTGGTTTTAGTCTATTTTGAGTAATTTTAATAGCTGGTTTAATATTGAATCTTCACATCTTAGCTTGTAATTATATTTTATGGGTTGTTGTTCATCTAAATATCTTATTTCTTCTATTATTATGAGTAGCTAGACCTATTAGCTAGGGTTGTGGCTCAACCCTAGTGTGGGTATTTGATAGGTCTGTTGCTTTAAGGCTTAGATGTTTGTGGGTGGTTGATATTTGGACTGGTTTGTGTTTTCCATGTTGAATTAGTAGTTGAAAACACTAATTTGCGCCTATTTGACTTGGGCTCTTCTTGAGAAAGAGAGCTTGAGTCTACGAAAATCAGTTCAACAAGGAATTGGGGCATATTCAAGAGATTGATAACCCCAATTAAAGGGTTAAATCTAGAGATGGTAATACCCGACTTGAGCCTATATTGCTTGCATAATTTTGACACCCAATTGGTCTTGAGAAAGTCAATTAGGGCAAAGTCACTAAAGCTACCAAAAGGTATAGAGTGACTAGTGTCGTGCATTTTCTATATCGTGATCCCAATCATTACAGCTTTGCCTTAGGCTTTGGATACCGTGAAGTATTCACCTAGGAGAAAGTCACTTCCCTAGTGCCTCGTTAACCATTTAGAAAACCTTACAAGCATTCATACTTAGCTTAATTTCGCATATCATTAGCATAAAACTAGAAGTAACAGACAAACAAATATGATTGGAATTATAATCAAGAGCACTATGCACTGCTAGATTAGATAGAAATCCAACTCCAAACATTGTTGTAGCTCCCTGCTGATTCGATCCCGACCTTCTCGGGTAAAAGCTGCATCGATTGCTCTTGCCACTTTGTATTGGTGTAGGGTAAGACCCGATCACTTTTTGGCGCCGTTGCCGGGGAGCTAATGATTTTAGCTATCTATCTAAATAGTTTTCCATATTATTTTCCTTTACTTCTGTGATACTAATTTGTGTGTGACGCTAATTCAGGTACAAAATGGCGGCAAACAACAACAATGACCCTCTTGGAAATGTGGTTCCGGGGGAGGAGGTTGATGATAACGGTGAAGATGAGGTACCTCTTGTACCTCAAGGATAAAGGAGAGGCTGATAGGCTAATGATAATAATATTCCAGACCCCCCCCCCCCACCTCCTAGAGTTGTACCTCGAGTGCTTTCCAACCAAGGATATGCTACTGCAATTGTCCCACCCCGGATCCGGGCGGGCAATTTTCAAATTACCAACGTGATGTTGACATTGTTGGAGCAGCGAGCGTATTTCACGGGTGCTCCCCATCAAAATGCTTACAAGCACCTTAAAGGATTTGTTGATACATGTTGGGGGAGCAAGCAAACGAATGTGTCCGAGGATACCTTGCAATTGAGACTATTCCCTTTCTCTCTTCGAGGGAAGGCATTGGATTGGTTGGAGAGACTCCCCAACCACTCCATCCATACATGGGATGAGTTAGCGGATAAATTCATTGCAAAGTTTTTCTCATCGGGTCACATGACAACCTTGAGGGATGAAATCATAGCTTTCAAACAGGAGCCCAACGAACCACTACATGAGATATGGGAGAGATACCGGACTATGGTGAAGGAATGCCCAAATAATGATATGACTGAGGCAATGATACAACATACATTTTACCGAGGCATTAACACAACAAATCAGTGCATAGTGAACCAACTAGCTGGGGGCAATTTCATGAACACACCATATGATCAAGATTGTGAGATATTGGATGAGATGGCGGACACTTCTTCCGCTTGGTAAAGTAGAACAAATGTGCCACGAGGTGACCCCACGGTCATTCACTTGCATAAAGAGATCCATGATCATGGGCAGGCAATCACAGAACTTACAACAACAATGAACCAGCTAACAAAGGAACAATTACAACAAGTTCAAACTCCACGACAAGTAAATGCTATGGAGGGTGTCAACATGTTAGTGAACAAAAGAAGACAAAGAGGGCAACAAAACCAAGGGAGTACGGATCAATATGACCAAGATAGTGGTGGGTTCCAAGATGATGGGTATGATGAGCAGAAGGAAGAAGTGCAATACGTGAACAACAATCAAGGCCAAAGAGGCAATTCTTCTAACCAACAACAACAATGGAGATCCCAAGGCAATTGGGGAAATCAACAACAACAAGGGAACAATACTTGGGGGAACAACAACCAGAATCCAAATTGGGGCAACCTGAAAAATAATCAGAACAATCAGGGTAATTGGGGTAATAACAACAACAACTAGGGTGGAAACAACAATCAGGGTGGTTAGAACAATAGCAATCAAGGAAATCGGGGGCAAGGCTTTCAAAGGCCCCCGATATATCAACAACCGAACAATCCATCCCAAGGTCCTAGTTCATCCAACAATGAAATGGGGAGAATCGAAATGATGTTTGAATAGATGATGAAAAAGATTGATGACTTCGATGCTCAGTTGGCATCCCACAATACTTTAATCAGAAACTTGGAGGCTCAATTAGGCCAAATCTCAAATCCTTGAATACTCGCCCTAAGGGGCTCTACCTAGTGATACGGTAGTCAACCCGAAGGGTGGGAACAATATCGGGCATGCAATGGCGGTAACTACAAGAAGTGGATGAGGCGGTGATGTAAATGCCTCCAAACAAAAAGAAATTTTGAGTGATGAAGTTGAGTTGCAAGAGGATGAGATCCCTTTGGTGGTTGAAAATGTGATTGATGAGAAGTTGAATGAAGAAGTGAGGATTGATATCCAAGATAACGAGATGGAAACTCAAAATGACGTGAACCCGTCTAAGGAACACGTAATAGACATGCCGGAAAAGGTTGTGCCTAAAGCCAAGGCTCCTTTGCCAAGGCCACCTCCACCTTATCCTCAAAGGCTCGCGTGCAAAAAAATAAAAACCAGTTTAAGAAATTTATTCACATGATGAAGAGCTTATCCATAATGTACCTTTGGTAGAGGCTTTAGAGCAAATGCTGGGTTACGCCAAATTCATGAAAGACTTAGTGACAAAGAAAAGATCCATGGATTGTGAAACTATCAAGATAACAAACCACGTTAGTGCAATAGTGCACTCAATGGCTTCGAAGCAAGAAGATCCCGGTGCTTTCAACATTCCTTGCACCATTGGGAGTGCAGACTTTGCAAAAGCTCTATGTGATTTGGGGGCAAGTATCAACTTGATGCCCTACTCTGTTTTCAAGACTTTGGGTATTGGGCAACAGAGACCAACTTCCATGAGATTGCAAATGGCGGATAGAACAATGAAGAGGCCAGTTGGATATAATTAATGATGTTCTTGTCTGGGTGGACAAATGTATCTTGCCGGTTGATTTTGTGATTCTCGACTGCGAGGTCAATTTTGAGGTGCCTATAATCTTGGGAAGACCTTTTCTTACAATTGGGAAGGCCTTAGTTGATGTGGAAGCAGGGGAACTCACCTTCCGGCTGGGTGATGAAAAATCGGTCTTTCATGTGTCTAAGTCAATGAAGCAGCCCAATTGTACTGAAGTCTGCTCGTTCGTGGATCTTGTCACAGCTGTGATAATTGATGATACTAGTGCAATGATCAATGTGGAGGACCCTCTAGAGGCGGTATTGTTGAATCTTGATGAAAATAAAGATAAAGGTCGGGTGGAGTGTGTTAATGCTTTACATGGAATGGGTTCTTACTCTTATGGCCTCGGAAGCTATCTTTGGATCTTGAGAATAGGAAGACTTCACCAACAAAGCCCTCAATCAAGGAACCTCCCTTGTTGGAGTTGAAGTCGTTTCCTCCACACCTCAGGTACGAATTGTTAGGCCCTAGTTCAACTTTGTCAGTTATCCTTTCCTCTTGTCTTACTAACATGCAGGTAGATTCCACCTTGGCGGTGCTCCAAAAACGGAAGAATGCGGTGCTCCAAAAACGGAAGAATGTAATTGGATAGACTTTAGCTGATATTCGGGGGATAAACCCCGCCTTTTGTATGCACAAGATTATTCTTGAAGATGATGCAAAACCCTCCTTTGAACATCAAAGGAGGTTGAACGAGGCAATGCAAGAAGTTGTGAAAAAGGAGGTGATCAAGTGGTTAGATGCCGGGCTTGTGCACCCCATCTCTGATAGTTTTTGGACTTTGTCGGTGCAATGTGTGCCGAAGAAGGGTGGTATGACTGTGGTTACCAATGCGCAAAATGAGTTGATTCCTACCAAGACTATCACCGTATGGAGAGTGTGCATGGATTACCGCAAGTTGAACAAAGTGACCCGCAAGGATCACTTTCCATTGCCTTTTCTTGACCAGATGCTAGATAGACTTGCTGGGCGTGCCTTCTACTGTTTCTTGGATGGGTATTCTGGGTACAACCAAATTTTGATTGCTCCGGAAGATAACGAGAAGACCACCTTTCACTTGCCCATATGGTACCTTTGCCTTTTCTAGGATGCCATTCGGGTTGTGTAATACACTGGCTACATTCCAACGGTGTTTGATGGCCATATTTACCGACATGGTGGAGGACATTTTGGAGGTGTTCATGGACGACTTCAGTATTGTGGGTGACTCATTTGATGAATGTTTGAAGAATCTTGATAGGGTGTTGGCCCGGTGTGAAGAAACCAATCTTGTTCTCAATTGGGAAAAATGCCACTTCATGGTTGAGGAGGACATAATCCTTGGCCATAAAATCTCAAAGCACGACATAGAGGTGGACAAATCTAAAATTGAAGTGATTTCAAGGCTCCCTCCCCCTACTTCAGTCAAGGGGGTTAGAAGTTTTCTTGGGCATGTGGGGTTCTACCGGAGATTTATCAAGGACTTTTCGAAGGTAGTGAATCCTTTGTGCAAACTTTTTGAAAAGGATGTGAAGTTCGTGTTCAATGAGGAATGCATGACAGCTTTTGAACTCCTCAAGTACAAGTTGACCACCACTCCTATTATTACCGCACCCAATTGGAGCTTGCCTTTTGAGCTCATGGTGACGCGAGTGATGTTGCGGTTGGGGCGGTCTTGGGTCAAAAAGTGAATAAAATGTTTCACCCGGTGTATCATGCGAGCAAGACAATGAATAATGCTCAAGTGAATTACACGGTGACTGAAAAAGAGTTGTTGGTTATTGTGTTCGCAATGGATAAATTTTGGCCGTATCTCATGGGTGCCAAGGTCATAGTTCATACCGATCATGCCGCACTCTGATACTTAATGAAGAAGAAGGATTCCAAAGCTAGGCTGATGCGATGGGTCTTGTTACTTCAAGAGTTTGATTTGGAGATTGTGGACAGGAAAGGGTGTGAAAACCAAGTGGCAGACCACTTGTCCCGCTTGGAGGAGGAGAGGAGGCCTTGTGATGGCCTAGAAATAAATGATTCATTTCCCGATGAGCTACTCCTTTCTGTGTCGGTAAATGGTATGCCATGGTTTGCGGACGTTGCTAATTTCCTTGTGATCGGTATTGTCCCGTGTGAGCTCTCTTCTAACCAAAAGAAGAAGCTTAAACGGGATAGTTTGGACTACTATTGGGATGAGCCGTACTTGTTCAAGATCTGCACTAACGATGTGATTCAAAGATGTGTCCCGACGGAGGAGCAATTGAGTATTCTAGACGCTTGTCATTCATCTCCCTGTGGTGCTCATCACGGAGGGGCGAGGACGGCTTTAAAGGTTCTTAGTTGTGGGTTCTACTGGCCAACTTTGTACAAGGATGCAAGTGAACTTGTGAAGAGATGCGACGAATGTCAAATAGCGGGTGGAATTTCGAAGAGGGATGAGATGCCTCTCAACACTATTCTCGAAGTTGATATTTTTGATGTGTGGGGCATCAATTTCATGGGCCTGTTTGTTAGTTCATGTGGAAACACATACATTCTAGTGGCATTTGACTATGTTTCAAAGTGGGTTGAGGCTGTGGCTTTACCCAATAATGAGGCCCAGAGTGTTGTTGCGTTTCTCAAGAAGAGTATTTTTACTAGGTTTAGCACTCCTCGAGCAATCATAAGTGATGGGGGGTCTCATTTTTGCAATAGAGCTTTTCACACTTTGCTTGCAAAGTGCGGTGTCAATCACAAAGTGTCTACTCCTTATCATCCTCAATCGAGTGGCCAAGTTGAAATGTCAAATAGGGAAATCAAGAGTGTATTGTCAAAGACGGTCAATGCAAATAGGACCGATTGGTCAAAGAAATTGGATGGTGCTCTATGGGCTTATACGACTGCTTACAAGACTCCGATTGGTATGTCTCAGTACCGGTTGGCTTTTGGGAAATCTTGCCATCTACCGGTTGAGCTAAAGCACAAGGCCATGTGGGATTTGAGGAAGCTAAATCTTGAATGGGATATGGCAGCAAATCTTCGTGTGGAGCATCTTAATAAACTTGATGAATTCCGATTTCATGCCTACTCCAGTTCGTCCTTGTACAAGGACAAGACGAAGTACCTTCATGACAAGTATGCTCGTGGCAAGGAGTTCAAAGTGGGTGATTTGGTTCTCTTGTTCAATTCTCGGTTACGTCTGTTTCCGGGAAAGCTTAAGTCGAAATGGAGTGACTTGGAAAAGAAATGGAGAAATCTTCAGAGTTAACGGGCAGAGAGTGAAGAACTATCTTGGCAATATTAATGACAGCCACGTGGTGGCAATGATCCATCTAAAGTGATTAAATGGTAACATGCATCGTGTCGCGACGTTAAATCAGATGCTTCTTGGGAGGCAACCCATGTGTCTTTCTTTTTTTTCTTTGATTTTCTTTTTAGTGTAGGATTTTCTTTTGGACTAACTGGTTGTGAGATATGTGTAGGGTTGTTCTGATGCAATGTAGGACCAAACTGGAGAAATGTTGCACTCTCTGATATTTGGACCGCTGCTGCATTGCATTTTTTGCGGCCGCAATGACCCTATTGCGGGGGCAAAATGTAATTGCGGTCCGCAGTGTTGAATGGTCAAAAGTGGAGGTTCTCTGAAGTTGTCACCGCGTCCGTAATGCATTTTATGCGGTCCGCGGTGACCTATCGCGGCTACGGAGCATTTTCTGCTATCCGCGGTGAACTCCTTGCCAGTGTTTCTTGTGGTTAAGTACCGCGGTCCGTGGTGCATTTCATGCGGACCGCGGTGGGTAAGTAGCATGGGTCCTAGGTCCTTTTTCTATAAATAGGACCTCAGGCCCCCATTTATACTTTTCGCTCATTTGCTCTCTAAATAGAAAAAGTATTGTTCATCACGCCCTAAGTACACAAATTCAAACACTGGTTATCAATCTTCTGTATTGCATCTCATCTCTGGTACTTCAAATTTTTCCCTAGTCTTTAATTTTCTTTTATTCTCCTTTAATTCATTAGTTCGTACTTCTTTTTCATCCCTTTTCTTTTAAATTTTAGCTTATGGTTGCATAATGTTGTTTAGATTAGGATTAATTAGTTAAATATAATGATTGACTACCTAGTGGGTTGATAATACGTGGATTAAGGCTAAAAATGAGAAAAAAATTGCAACCCTAGGTTGGTGTTGCTGAGTATGGCTTACCGCGACCGCGGTGGATTTTTCTCGGTCCGCGATGCCTCTCCGCGGCCGCGATGGTTTTTCCGCGGTCCGCGGTGGTGAACTTCAGAGGGGTCAATTTAAAGGACCGCAGCCGCGGTCGATTTTTTGCGGTCCACGGTACCTTACCGCGGCCGCACATGATTTCTTGCCGTCCGCGGTGCCCTGAATCAGAGAGTGGGTATTCTGAACCCCACTCCAATGCGGTCTGCGGTGCGATTTTATGTGGTCCGCAGTGGTTCCTTTGCGGCTGCAAAGCTTTTTATGCGGTCCGCGATCAGCTGTTTTCATTCATATTCTTCACCGATTTTTCTGGTACTTTGATACTAACAAGAACTAAATGAATTCTCCTTGCAGACAATGGTTAAATCACGAGGCGGTGGTGATAAACAAAAAGGAAAAGGAGAGTCCTCCCGGGGTAGGGGACGAGGAATGATATGATTGACCCCACAAGTTCGGAAAGCAATTGGAGATACAAGAAAACAAATCAAGGCTGCAGATAGAGTTGCTTCCCATTTAGAGGGAAGTGAGTATGTACCCTCCCGGGAGGCATCTGACTCTAATTCAGTGCCGGAATATGTACCTGACTTCCTGGAGAGATTGAGATTGAGAGATGAACCTACCCCTCCAGGCTCTCCTACTGCTCAAGCTTCAGTTCAAATTTCTTCTGAGTCGTCTGAGGGCTCAGCTGAGAGCAGTGATAGTGCAACCTCTAGTTCACCTACTACTTTATCACCTGGTGAGGATCCCGTCGACGATGAGGTTACGGATGAAGATGGAGGGGGTGCCCAACCGGGGTGTGGAGAGAAATGAAACCCGAGGTGTGGAGAGAGATTGTCA
>NW_017682922.1:4077-9141 GCF_001879085.1 Nicotiana attenuata | reverse complement strand
CAAAAGAAAAGGGAAAAGCAGAAAATGAAAAACAGAGGGAAAAGAAAAATGAGAGAAAAAAATAGAAAGAGAAAGAAAAGCAAGAAAAACAGAGGGTAGAAATCAAAAGAAGAGAAAATAGAAAAGAAAAACCGGGATGACCCATGCAACCAGTGCAAACATGTAGACATCCGTTTAACTGTATAGGTGCATCACACCCCAATGTGCGATTAGCTATCTGTTACTTGTCGCAAACTAACCGTGTGTTGCTGTCAATCCCAGCCTAGCTTTTAGAAACGGTGGTTGGTTGTGGTAAGCTGGCATCGCATCAATACTTTACCAGATCAAAAGGAAGTACATAAATGTCATCTGAAATGACTTTGCCACCAGTTCTCATCACCGAAGACAGCCCCATCTCAGGGATCCCAGCCTCCGAGTCTGTCACAGCTGAAGAAAATCGGATACTACGTTTCCGAATGATGGAGATGTGGGACGCATGGACTAATGGCAGGGAGCCTCCAAGTGCTATCCCTGGCTTTCCTGAATTGTTCCCGGGAACTGGGGGTACTTCTAACATCCCTATCAGTCACCCGAATACCCCGTCTGCTCACTTCATAGGAACACCTTCTGAGGTACGCCCCCAGGTGTTCACATCGGGAGCAGCTCCCAATATTTTCACCGCTCCACCATGCTCCGCCACCACACAACCTTCACTCCCAAGGCCTGCTATTGATCCCTCGGCCTTCACTCTCCAAAATCCCATCTTTCAAGTAGATCCTCCTCAATATCCCACATACACGTACCCTCATCCACCGCCATTTGAGCTTACACCGGGGCAAGACAAAACCCCCAAAGCCCCAGAGCAGGATGAGATGGCGAAGAGAATGAGAAGCCTCGAACAGAGTTTAAAGAATATGCAAGGCTTGAGTGGGCAAAAGAGTGTCTCTTATACAGATTTGTGCATGTTCCCCCATGTACACTTGCCCTCGGGGTTTAAAACACCAAAGTTTGAAAAGTATGACGGACACGGCCACCCCGTTGCTCACTTGAAGAAGTATTGCAATCAGTTACGTGGGGCCGTTGGAAAAGAAGAGTTGTTGATGGCCTATTTCGGAGAGAGCTTAGTAGGCATTGCCTCAGAATGGTACATGGACCAAGACATCTCACGTTGGCACATTTGGGACGATCTTGCCAGAGTCTTTGTAAGGCAATTTCAATATAACATCGACATCGCACCAGACCGGAATTCTTTGGCAAATCTGAAGAAAAAGCCATCAGAGAGCTTCAGAGAATACGCTATTAAATGGCGCGAACAGGCATCTAGGGTGAAACCTCCCATGGACGAGGTAGAAATGGTCACTATCTTCCTCCAGGCCCAGGAAGCAGATTACTTTCAGAACATAATATCGGCCATGGGCAAGCCTTTTGCAGAGGCAATTAAAATTGGTGAAATGTTAGAGAATGGTTTGAAAACGGGCAGGATTTTGAGTCAATCGGCCATCAGAGCAACCTCCCAAGCCATCCAAGGCGGGTCTGGAGGGATGGCCAAAGGTAAAAAGAAAGAAGAAACAGTTATGGCAGCATCGGGGGGAAGAAGATATCGGTCTCCGAGACCTGTGTTTTCTGAAAGAACCCCTCAACACTATTATCCTCATGCTGATACGGCTTATGCTCCCCCACCTTATGCGGTCATGAATGCTCAACCTTTCGCCCGATCGCAGCCACAAGCCAACAGAAATCAACCTCCATTCCAAAGAAATCAGCCTCCCCACCAGAACCACTATAATCCCCGACCTCCGCAGAATAACTTCCGTCCTCGGGAACCACCCAGGAGACCAAACTTTACCCCAATTGGTGAATCTTACTCTAATCTATTCCCGAAACTTGTCCAAATGGGTCTACTATAGCCGGTCCCTCAGAACAGACAAAACCCGGCATCGCCTGCCTACAGAGCTGGTGTCAGGTGTGCATACCATTCAGGGGCAGAGGGCCATCATACAAATGACTGTTGGACTTTGAAACAAGCGGTGGAGAACTTAATAGAGCAAGGGAAAATTGTATTGAAGGATGAGGATGTCCCAAATGTGACCAATAATCCGCTGCCCGCTCACAACAACGGGCCGGTAATCAGGATGATCTGTGAAGACAGAGAGTTTGATCCAGCATTAAAAGCCATAATTGCTATCGCTGATGCGGAAAGAAAGCCAAAGGTGGCCCCGAAGCAAGAGAAAGGGGAAAAGAAAAACAAAGTCACCAAGGCGGAGCCGGAAAAGAAAGCTGAAGCCAAAACAGAAGCAATACCCCCCAAGGATGGAATTCTCTATATTCCGCGAGGCCGTCAAGAAAAGAAGCTAATTGTGAACCCTCCAAAGAAATTGGAAGTGAAAAGGGGGACGCAAGTGTACGTACCCAAGCAAGCCTATGTGGTACGGGGGACAATCAAACCACCTCGGCTGAGTGAGCCAGTGGTTGTTGGACGCGTACCACAGAAGCCTGTGACCAACCCTGCTGCAGTGCCATGGAACTACCATCAGACGGAGGGCTTCCAGAAAATGTTCCCGCCGAAAAGTACTCAAGCATAGAAGAGGTGAACAATGCTACTAAGAGGTGTTTCCTGCCTAAGAAACCCGTCAGTGCTGAGGAAGCGGAAGGCTTCTTTCAAAAGATGAAAATGGCTGACTACGAGGTGGTACATTTGTATGAAACTTTTGTCAATCCTAAGTACAGTAAAAAGGAAGATGATAAGGTTTTCACGGCTGAAGAAATTGAGGAAATACGTGGCGCAATGAGGAAAATGCTCTACGAAACCCACATGGTCCAGCCGGGAGAGGGCACTAGCACCGCTGAGGTGTTATACATGGGACCAAGCGCCAAGCTTCAAAACTGGAAGGCTACGCCATGCCCGATTAGGCGGGAGTCTCGGTAGACCTGTCCTGCTACTTTTTCTGCATCCCGAGTCATTCCAAGGTGTTACTCGGATGTTTCCTGTAGTTTCTTGTCTTTAAATTCCCGAATGTGAACCCTGTTATGTTCAAAATTCCAAGAAATGAAATCAATATTTCATCGTTCACTTTTCTTTATTCTTTCTGATTTTGCTATTTTTTCCCCTTCATTTCTTCTATTTAGCTCTAATAATGCAGCTTTAAATAACATGACATGCTTGTGGACTTCATGCCTAGATCCCGAAACGCTGTCAGATTTCAAAATAATGAATCAAGAGTCGAAATGCAAAGAAGGTAACCTTGAGGAAATAAAACAAAGAATTGGAACAATTGAAGGAAAATTGGTTCGCGGGTTGGAAAGGTCCGTACATTACAACAAAAGAGTGTGTTATACTCAGGGCACATCCGGGCAGTTGTACCAACAAAGAATGGCCCGCGCTTACAACAAGAAGGTGCGTCCCAGGAATTTTGAAGTGGGACAACTCGTGCTGAGACGCATTCTGCCCCATCACCAGGAAGCAAAGGGAAAATTTGCTCCTAACTGGAAGGGTCCATACATAATCCGGAAGATATTGCCAAGAGGAGCACTGCATCTGGGGGACATCGAAGGAAATGATCCTGAAGCAGCAGTCAATGCAGATGCAGTAAAAAGGTACTACATCCTCACGTGGTGATGGCTTTTGCGCAATTGAGATGACGAAGGCTTTCCTTCCCGCTACCCCAAACACTATCAATCCTTCGTAAACCCTTTGAGCCAGTTACGCTTCTTTGGTCACCCCCTTTGGAACCTGGAAGTATTATTGAAAAAAAAAAGAGAAAAAGAAAAAAAAAAAAAAAAAAAAAAAGAAAAAGAAAAGAAAAGAAAAAGGAAAGAAAAGAGAAAGAAAAAGAAAAGAAAAGAAAAGAAATAGAAAAGAAAAAAGGAAAAGAAAACATGATGGAAAAAGAGAAAAAGAAAAAAAAAAGAAAAGAAAAGAAAATATGATATGATGAAAAGAAAAAGAAAAAAAAACAAAACAAAACAAAAACAAAACACAACCAAAAAACAAATGTTTCCCTGAACTACGTTTGACTTGATTCCGAAAGGATACGTAGGCAGCCTCTCGCTGAGGTTCAGTCACACCAAAACAAAAATCCCAATTTCCCGAAAAAATGAAACTGGGGCAGATGATATAATGGTTCGGCCATGAACCCGCCGAAATGGTTCCAAAGTTGTAGTTCCGCCGAAAATCCTTTTTACCCCAAAACCTTGTCCAAGTCCTTCCGATCAATTGGCAAAGGCAGGGAAGTGGAGAACGTTATTGTTGGGATCCGATACAATTCAAATTGAGAGAAATAAAATGAGAGAGTCTTATCGGTGAAAACCTTTGGGCACCATAAGGCGTGGTGAGTAGAGAAAATGAAATGAGAGAGTCCGCTTAGTGAAAACTCACAAAGAGCACTATCGGGCGATGGTGAGAATAGAAATGAGAGAGGTCGATGGCGAAAACCCGCAAAGCGCGCTGTCGGCCGACAAGAAGACATCTCACCACTAAAAGAGTCCTGACAAAGCTCCCTGGTTTTTGAAATATGGATCAATGAGTTCACAAGAAGCTGGAAAGTTTGTGTGGGTCGGGCATCCAGTCCAAAAAGCATGTAATGTTCATTTGAGGCCGGCATGCACACCCCAGATAAGTCCTTCTTTTCCCCCGAAAGGGACACTTCTCTTTAAAATCATATGCTTGCCTTTTGCATACTTTTCTTTGAATCCCTTTCGGTTTAACTCTGATTCCGTAACAATTACAAAGAAAAGGTGGCAGGACCGGTTTCAAAGGGCTCCGCCTGGCAAGAGTCGAAGAAAATTGTCACGACCCATTTTCTGAACAAGCCGAGACGGCACTCGATCACTAAACATGACCGAGTGAACCATCTCTGCTTATCAAACCTATTATAACTCCAAACCTTATATGCAACAAAGCCATACTCTAACCAAATACTTTTGATTAGTTCGAATATTTAAATAAATCAACTCCAAAACTTTATTCGTAGTAACTACTGAATTACTGCTAAATTATTATAAAATAACATCTGAATCTCAACCCAATGACTATGTCTATGAAGCCTCCACTGATAAACTGACGCACTGCTCAGGACATGAGATTTC
>NW_017682922.1:0-498 GCF_001879085.1 Nicotiana attenuata | reverse complement strand
CCAAGACACCCATTGACTTCCTACTAAGTGCATCTGCTACCACATTAGCTTTGCCCGGGTGATAAAGGATATTGATGTCATAATCTTTCAATAGCTCGAGCCACCTTCTCTGTCTCAAATTTAGTTCTTTTTGCTTAAAAATGTACTGGAGGCTTTTGTGGTCTGTAAACACTTCAGAATGCTCGCCATAAAGGTAATGTCGCTATATCTTTAATGCAAACACCACTGCTGCAAGCTCCAAGTCGTGTGTGGGGTAGTTCTTTTCATGATTCTTTAACTGCCTGGAAGCATAAGCAATAACTTTTTCATTTTGCATAAGAACACAATCGAGGCCAACCCTCGAGGCATCACAATACACTGTGAACCCACCCGAACCTGTACGGCAGGGTTAATACAGGTGCAGTGGTCAACCTTTTCTTAACTCTTGAAAAACCTTTGCTCACAAGCGTCTGACCACTGGAACTTAACTGCTTTTTGAGTCAACTTAGTTAGTGGAGC
>NW_017682921.1:8289-9141 GCF_001879085.1 Nicotiana attenuata | reverse complement strand
AAAGCCTGGAGATCCGCTTAATCCTCAACTATTGCTTTACCTCGTGATTCAACCTCCAATTCAGTGATATCTAGGCATAATCAATTTAATAATATCAATAAAGACTCAATGGTAACATCCCATAGCCTAGATATGAATTTCCTAGCATTATTCCAAAAATCCCAAAATTAGACACCGGGCCCAAATGGTCCAAACTCGAGGCTCGGACCAAAACTCAATCACCCATAACCCCACGAGTGCAAATATATAATTTGTTTTAAGATTCGACCCCAAATTGAGGTTGAATCACCCAAAATTCTCAAAACCCTAACTCTACCCAAAACCCATAATTCTACCTTGACTTCATGATTTAGGGCTAGGATTTTGCTAAATGATGAAGGAAATTGAAGAAAACAAGTTAGATAATACTTACCCAAGGATATTTGGTGAAGAATCGCTCTACAAGTCGCCTAGGGGCTGTGGAGAAGAAAGAGTTCGTGAAGTGATATGTTTTTCCCGTCACTGGTTCTGTTTTTGACTTAAAAATTCGCTGGGCAAAATTGCCCTACGCGATTGCGGAAATAGGGATGCGATCGAGAAGGGACCACTGACTGGTCATCGCTATCGCGTGGAGGGTTACGCGATTGCGTAGAAGAACTACTGGGGGTCCAAAACTTGGTCTATGCGATCGCGACCTACTGGTGCGAACGCATTGAAGGAAGTGCTGAGGCACTGCGATCGCGTGATCAAGTACGCGATCGCGAAAGAGCAAAGAGCCAAAGGAACGCGATCGCGTGCTGAAGATTGCGATCGCGTAAGAGGAAATCACTGAGCAAAAATTGCAAAAAAATTTGCTACCATTCTAAGTGCAAA
>NW_017682921.1:3179-3888 GCF_001879085.1 Nicotiana attenuata | reverse complement strand
GTCACGGTCTGGCGTGACAATCTAAGATAGCATGATACGGGGGACAACCAATCCAATCCCCCAATACTAAACGTCGAAATCCACCATATCTAAAAGCAGTAAATCAACACGGGTCTCTAGACCCTCAAACACAACCACACAGGAACGATGCACCCGGTCGACTACTATAGAGTCACCCACCGATGTAGATACATAAACAGGAACGTCCAAAGCATAGCTAGACATAGCCAGGCAGGGTGCAAAATAAGACGACATGTATGAATATGTAGACCCAGGGTCAAATAGCACTGACGCATCTCTATCGCAAACCAGAATAGTACCTGTAATAACGGCATCTGACGACTCGACCTCTGGTCTGGCTGGTAAAGCATAAAACCGGGCATCAGCCCCACCTCCCTGAACCATGTCTCTGGGACGATCGGCTACCGGATGACCCCTACCTCTGGCGGTCCAGCCTCCACCTCTAGGGTCTCGACCTCCACCTCTATGATCCCTACCCCTGCCCCTGGCTGGCTGGGCAGGCTGTGGGTCACCTGGTGCCTGAATCATGGGGCGAGGACCCTGCTGCTGTGACTGTGTACCCCTCAATCTTGGGCAAGCTCTCCTGATGTGACCATACTCGCCACACTCATAACATCCCTCTGTACGATGAGACTGGCCCTGACGACCCGAATGACCTCTACGAAAACTCTGAAGAGGCTGTGCACTG
>NW_017682921.1:0-2234 GCF_001879085.1 Nicotiana attenuata | reverse complement strand
GGACCAAGGCGTCCTGAAGAACTGGGGTAGCAATAAACCCCTCTGGGACCTTAGCTGGACGCCGGAACTATCTGGGTTGGGGCCGGAACCTCCTCGCCAAGGTCAACCTGATGCTCCGCCACTGGTGTTGCTACTGGTGGCTGGGCTCTGCCCCTACCTCGGCCCCTAGCATGGCCACGTCCCCTGCCCCTAGCGGGAGCTGCCTGGGGCTCGGACTGCTGATCGGTGGATGAGGAAGCGCGTGTTCTCGCCATCTGCGAAAGAACAGAGTAGAAATTCAATCAGCATTGAGAAACCAAATCGCACGACAAGAAAGAACAAATGAGAGATTTTTCCTAACTCAGTAGCCCCTGGGGAGCGAATACAGACGTCTCCGTACCGACCCCTCAAACTCTACTAAGTTTGTCCGTGAGTTGTGAGACCTATGTAACCTAGTGCTCTGATACCAACTTGTCACGACCCGGATTTCCCACCATCGGGATCGTGATGGCGCCTACTCGTGGTAGCTAGGCAAGCCAACTTATTTACCTTTTCATCACTAAATAATTATTTTAACAATTTATAGCATCAATATAGAACATGAAATTTACTAAGAATAATAGTGGAAGTCTGATTTATAAATCTGAATCAAAACGCGGAACAGTTAATAATAGCCTCTACCCAAGATTTGGTGTCACATCACTCACGAACCACTAAGAATATACTAAATACAAAGGTCTGAAAGAAACATAGAAGCTGTCTATCTCGAGACAAGGAGGCAACAATCTAAAAGAAAACATAAAGAAGAGACGCCGGGCCTGCGGACGCCTGCAAAGCTACCTCGGTCTCGTGATAATGAAAGCCTACTCCCGTACTAATGCTGCTGCTGCTCCTCAGAACCTGGACCTGTGCAAAAATGCACAGAAGCATAGCATCAGCACAACCGACCCCATGTGCTGGTAAGTGTCTAGCCTAACCCCGGCGAAGTAGTGACGAGGCTAGACCGGACACCACATAAACCTATGCGGTTATAAATATACAACGGAAACAAAATACCAAACAACTAGCAATATGGGAGGGGGAAACATGCTGTGGGGAGATAACAATAGTAACAGTAATTCCGAGTAACAAACTAAAGCAGCTTAGATTCACAATGAACAAGGAAAACAATACTCAATATAAACACATGGTATCAATAACTGTTGCAGCGTGCAACCCGGTCCACAATTTACCATTGTTGTGGCGTGCAACCCGATCCACAGATACCACTGTTGCGGCATGCAACCCGATCCACAAATACCACTGTTGCGGCGTGAAACCCGACCCACATCATTTATCATGTATCATTGTTGTGGCGCGCAACCCAATCCTCACATATTATTGTTGCGGCGTGCAACCCGATCCTCAATATCTTTGTTGCGACGCGCAACCCGATCCACATTATTTAACAGTCTGACTCCCCAAACAATAGTCACGATTAAGAGGCATAAAAAGAATAAGCAAATATTTGACAAAAATCCCGGCAAGGGAAAGAAACCAACAAGTTCAACCAAACGTCCCGGCAAGGGAATAATCAACAACGCTTGCTCTTTCTTACTTTTCTTATCTTATAATCCACTCTACCATCTTGAGCCAACGCTCCACAGATTCAAGTCATTTCATATACTTTCAATATCCGTATCACAATTTGAGCCAATGCTCCTAGGATCAAATGATCATGTCACCGTTCACATGTTATTCACAACATATAGAAATCCTCCAATAAACACGGAGTTCACAACCAAGCCATGATAATCACATTATAAGGACTCACGGTCATGCTAGACACCAATGTATAGATACTCGTCTCCATGCCTATACATCGTACTCGATCACATAGCAATTAGCAACAAGACTCAACTCCTATTCCCTCAAGCTAGGGTTAAACCAAACACTTACCTCAAAGCCTTGAAATCCACTTAATCCTCAACTATCGCTTTACCTCGCGGTTTCACCTCCAATTCGCTCGAATCTAATCACAAATTGTTCAATTACTTTAATAAATACTATATGAATCAATTTGAATGCATAAAGATGATTTTCCCAAGTTTTTCCCAAAAATTCCAAAAATGCCCCCGGGCCCACGTGGTTAAAACCCGAGGTTCAAACCAAAACCCGGTTACCCATTCCCCCACGAGTTCATATCTATGTTTTGTTTTGAAATCGGACCTCAAATGGAGGTCCAAATCCCCAATTTTAAGAAAACCTAAGTTCTA
>NW_017682920.1:0-9141 GCF_001879085.1 Nicotiana attenuata | reverse complement strand
AGGGAGGCAAGAGGCCTCGAGGTTCTGGCAGTTTCAGTGGTGCTCCTTCGAGGGGCCAGTTCCAGCAGGGTAGAGGTCGTTCTTTCAGGCCCGTCCAGAGTATCGTGGGGCATCTTCAGGTCGTGGTCATCATGGGTCTCAGCAGGGCCAGTCATCACTCAGTGCCCTCCCAGCTCAGAGTTCATCTCGTGCCCCATCAGTCCAGGGTTCTTCCGTGGCAGGTCCTTCTACTGGTCATTCCGGTGCCAGGGGTTCCCTTCAGTCCCCATCTCCAGCACCGGGTAATTGTTATGAGTGCGGGGAGGTTGGGCATATGAGGAGGCAATGTCCTCGACTCCGTGGCGGTTAGTATCAGTAGAGGGGTCAGCCCTCGACTTTTTCTCCAGTTACTTCACCACCTGCCCAGCCAGCTAGGGGTGGAGATCAGGCAGCCAGGGGTCTCCCCAGAGGGGGAGGTCGATCAGGCGGTGGCTTGGCTCGTTTTTATGCTATTCCAGGCATGACAGATGCCATTGCTTCAGATGCTGTCATTACATGTATTGTTTCAGTCTGCCACAGAGATGCCTCCGGATTATTTGATCCCAGTTCCACCTATTCTTATGTGTCCTCATATTTTTCTCATTATTTGGGTGCGCCCCGGGAGTTTCTTGCTTTACCTGTTCATGTGTCTACCTCGGTGGGCGATACTGTTGTTGTGGACCGTGTGTACCGGTCATGTGTTGTGACTATTGGGGGTCTGGAGACCCGAGTTGATCTATTGCTATTGAGCATGGTGTACTTTGATGTTATTTTGGGCATAGATTGGTTATCTCCGTGTCATGCTATTCTAGGCTGTCATGCTAAGACAGTCACTTTGGCTATGCCGGGTGTACCGCGGATTGAGTGGCGTGGTGTGACTGATTATGTTCCGAGTAGAGTGATTTCTTTCTTGAAGGCCCAGCGTATGGTTGGGAACGGTTGTCTCTCGTATCTTGCTTTTGTACGGGATGTTGGAGCTGAGACTCCCAGTATCGATTTTGTTCCAGTTGTGAGGGACTTTTCCGATGTGTTTCCTGCAGACCTGTCGGGCATGCCACCGGACAGGGATATTGATTTTGGTATTGACCTGGTGCCGGGCACTCAGCCCATTTCCATTCTGCCATATCGTATGGCACCAGCAGAGTTGAAAGAATTGAAGGATCAACTTTAGGAACTTCTAGATAAGGGGTTCATTCGGCCTAGCGTGTCACCGTTGGGTGCACCGATTCTGCTTGTGAAGAAGAAGGATGGCACCATGAGAATGTGCATTGACTATAGGCAATTGAACAAGGTAACAGTGAAGAACAAGTATCCCTTGCCTCGCATTGATGATTTATTTGACCAGCTTCAGGGAGCGAGGGTGTTCTCCAAGATTGATCTCCGTTCGGGCTATCACCAGTTGAAGATCAGGGATTCAGATATTATTAAGACTGCTTTCAGGACTAGATATGGGCACTATGAGTTTCTTGTTATGTCTTTTGGGCTGACTAATGCCCCAGCAGCGTTCATGCATTTGATGAACAGTGTATTTCGGCCTTATCTGGATTCGTTCGTTATTATTTTTATTGATGATATTCTGGTGTACTCGCGTAGTCAGGAGGAGCACGCGCAGCATTTGCGAGTTGTATTGCAGAGATTGAGGGAGGAGAAATTGTATGCAAAGTTCTCCAAGTGTGAGTTCTGGCTCAGTTCAGTGGCTTTCTTGGGGCACGTGGTGTCCAGCGAGGGTATTCAGGTCGACCCGAAAAAGATAGAGGCGGTTCAGAGTTGGCCTAGACCGTCCTCAGCCACAAAGATTCATAGCTTTCTTGGGTTGGCAGGCTATTACCGCCGGTTTGATCAGGGATTCTCATCCATTGCATCACCCTTGACCAAGTTGACTCAGAAGGGTGCTTCGTTCGTATGGTCAGAGGAGTGTGAGGAGAGCTTTCAGAAGCTCAATACAGCTTTGACCACAGCTCCGGTATTGGTTTTTCCATCAGCTTCAAGTTCATATACCGTATATTGTGATGCTTCGAGAGTGGGGATTGGTTGTGTATTGATGCAGGAGGGTAGAGTTATTGCTTATGCTTCTCGTCAGTTGAAGCCCCACGAGAAGAACTACCCTGTTCATGATTTGGAGTTGGCTGCCATAGTTCATGCATTGAAGATCTGGAGGCATTACTTGTATGGCGTATCTTGTGAGGTATTCACTGATCATCGCAGTCTTCAGCATTTGTTCAAGCAAAAGGATCTTAATTTGAGGCAGCGGAGGTGGCTAGAGTTACTTAAGGATTATGACATCACAATTCTGTATCACCCGGGGAAGGCCAATGTAGTGGCCGATGCTTTGAGCCGAAAGGCAGTTAGTATGGGGAGTTTGGCGTACATTCTAGTTGGGGAGAGGCCCTTTGCAGTTGATGTTCAGTCCTTGGCCAATGGGTTGGTGAGACTAGATATTTCGGATCCTAGTGTGGTGTTAGCTTGTGTAGTTTCTCGGTCTTCCTTATATGATCGCATCAGAGAGCGCCAGTATGATGATTCGCATTTGCTTGTCCTTAAGGACAGGGTCCAGCATGATGATGCCAGAGACGTGACCATTGGTGAGGATGGTGTGTTGAGGATGTAGGGCCGGATATGTGTGCCCAATGTGGATGGGCTTCGGGAGTTGATATTGGAGGAGGCCCATAGCTCGCAGTATTCCATTCATCCGGGTGCCGCAAAGATGTATCAGGATTTGAGGCAGCACTACTGGTGGGGAAGAATGAAGAAAGATATTGTGGGATTTGTGGCTCGGTGTCTCAATTGTCAACATGTGAAATATGAGCATCAGAGACCTGGTGGATTGCTTCAGCAGATGGATATTCCCGAGTGGAAGTGGGAGAGGATTACTATGGACTTTGTTGTTGGACTTCCTCGGACTTTGAGGAAATTTGATGCTATTTGGCTGATTGTTGATCGGCTGACCAAGTCCGCGCACTTCATCCCTGTGTGTACTACATATTCTTCAGAGCGGCTGGCAGGGATTTATATCTGGGAGGTTGTTCGGTTGCACGGTGTTACGGTTTCTATCATCTCAGATAGAGGTACTCAGTTTACTTTGCAGTTTTGGAGAGCCGTGCAGAGAGAGTTGGGTACTCAGGTGGAGTTGAGTACAGCATTTCATCCTCAGACGGACGGACAGTCCGAGCGTACTATTCAGATATTGGAGGACATGTTGCGCGCCTGTGTTATTGATTTGGGGGTTCTTGGGATGAGTTTTTGCCGCTTGCAGAGTTTGCCTACAACACCAGTTATCAATCGAGCATTCAGATGGCTCCGTATGAGGCGTTGTATGGGAGGCGGTGTAGACCTCCAGTTGGTTGGTTCGAGCCCGGCGAGGCTAGGCTATTGGGGACAGAGTTGGTTCAGGATGCCTTGGAGAAGGTGAAGCTGATTCAGGAGAGGCTTCGTACCGCACCGTCGCGTCAGAAGAGTTATGCGGACCGGAAGGTTCGAGATGTGTCTTACATGGTTGGTGAGAAGGTCTTGCTGAAGGTTTCGCCCATGAAGGGTGTTATGCAGTTTGGAAAGAAAGGGAAGTTGAGTCCGCGATTCATTGGGCCTTTTGAGGTACTTAGGAGGATTGGGGAGGTGGCTTATGAGCTTGCCTTGCCACCCAGCTTGTCGGGCGTGCATCCAGTTTTTCATATTTCTATGCTCCGAAAGTATATTGGAGACCCGTCCCATGTTCTAGATTTCAGTACAGTTCAGTTGGAGGGTGACTTGACTTATGGTGTGGAGCCAGCAACCATTTTGGATCGTCACGTTCGGAAGTTGAAGTCAAAGGATGTTGCTTCGGTGAAAGTGCAGTGGAGAGGTCGGCCCGCGGAGGAGGCTACCTGGGAGACTGAGCGGGAGATGTGGAGCAGATACCCTCACCTATTTGAGGCTTCAGGTATGTTTCTTGACTCGCTCGAGGACGAGCGTCTGTTTAAGTTGGGGAGGATGTGACGACCCGACCCGTCGTCACGTGATTTACTGCCCCGTTTTCCCCATTGTCTGCTTTTTTATGCTTCATTATAAGAGTCTTGTGTGAACGAGTTGGTTTGGATTGATTTTAGAAGGAAATGAGACAGTTAGTCTCTTTAAGGAAGGTTTGGTTTGGAAAAGTCAACCGGATGTTGACTTATGAGTTACAGGGCTCGGATGCGATTTTCGGTGATTTGGTTAGCTTCGGGGGATGATTTATGACTTAGGAGCGTGATCGGAAGTGATTTTGGAGGTCCGGTGTAGAATTAGGCTTGAATTGGCGAAGTTAGTATTTTGGCGAATTCCGGTTGATAGGTGAGATTTTGATCCGAGGGTCGGAATGGAATTCCGAGAGTTGTTGTAGCTTCTTTAGGTGATTTGGGATGTGTGTGTAAAATTTCAGGTCATTCGGAGATGTTTTGGTTAGGTTTTTGATCGAATGTGGGTTTCGGAAGTTTTTGAAGAGCTTAGGCTTGAATTCGATGAGAAATGATGGTTTTAGTATTGTTTGAGGTGTTTTTATGATTGGAACAAGTTTGAATGATGTTTTAGGATGTGTTGGTGCTTTTGGTTGGGGTCCCGGGGGCCTCGGGGTGATTTCGGATGGTTAACGGGAAGTTTTGGCTTGTGAAACTTAAGAAGTTGCTGCTGCTTCTGGTATTTCCGCTTCTGAGGAATTGGGACCGCAGAAGCGGTACCGCAGGGGCGAGGGGTGAGTCGCAGAAGCGGGTAAGACCGCAGGTGCGAATTTGGTGACCGCATCTGTGGAGTCGCAGATGCAACTGGAGGACCGCAAATGCGGTATTTGAGACTATGTAGGGATCCGCAAATGCGGAGCTTGGTCCGCAGAAGCGGAAACTGCAGATGCGGGGTTACGACCGCAGAAGCGGTTATTTCCGCAGAAGCGGTGTGCTGACCGCAAAAGCGGAGGTCGCAGATGCGAGATTGTGACCGCAGATGCGGTAATGACTGGGCAGAGCTATTTAATTCCATCTTCGCGAATTTTTGAAGGGTTTCATATTTTTAACTCGGACTTGGAGGATTGTGGGCGATTTTGAAGAGAGATTTCAAGGGGTTTCGATAAGGTATGGATTCTTGGACTTAAAACACGATTCTATGGTGTAAATACATGGATTAGAGCTGAAAACTCAAGTAATTAATGGGCAAAAATGGTGGTTTAGGGCTTGAAACTTAAGAGAGCAAAAATTGGGATTTGTGGGGTCATTTGGACTCCGATTTTGGTAATCTTTATATGCATAGACTCGTGACGAGATAAGGAATCCGTTGATGTAAAATTTTCTGAAATTTGAGAAGTGGACCCGGGGCTCGGTTTTGCAAATTTCGTGATTTTCGATGTTTTTCGATTCTTTTCGATTGGGTTATGTTCCCTTAGCCTATTGTGATGTATTCGTTGTGGTTTTGATCAGATTCGACGCGCGAGGAGGCCGTTTTGAGAGGCAAGGGCATAGCGAGCTAGGATTTTGGCCGGCTTGAGGTGAGTAATGATAGTAAATGATATCCTGAGGGTTTCAAACCCCGGATTTGCACAACGTAGTGCTATATTGAGGTGAAACACGCGCTTAATGATGAGCGCGGGGTTGTTTATTATTGGGGATTGTGACTTGGTCCGTCCCGACTTATGTTTTACCGCGCATTTGACTGAGATGTGTTTATTATCAACATGACTTGGGCCTATTGCCATATTTTTGGCTTCATGCCGACTACATGAATCCTTCGTGGATTTTTATCACTGTTTCCTCGCTATTTTGATATACTACTTGAACTCAGTCCTGTGATTATGCTGTTTTACAAACTCAGCCGCTTTAATTAAATTTTTAGACTTAAATGATATTTCCACTGTTGTTTGGGCTGAGCACTACTATTTTATTGATGCCCAAGGGGCTTGTGATGTTTTTCTGGACTGAGTGAGGCCGAGGGCCATATGTGAGGATATGCTGAGTGATATGAGGCCGAGGGCCTGAGATACATTTATATGCCACGAGGTGGCTTGAGTGACGTGAGGAGGCTTTCAGGCCTTGTGAGTGATGTGAGGAGGCTTTCAGGCCTTATGAGTGATGTGAGAAGGCTTTCAGGCCTTATGTTGATATAGCGCTTGGGCCGTAAGGGACCCCTCCGGGGTCTGCACACCCACAGTGAGCGCGGGTACCCATATGATCTGAGAGTGAGCCCGAGGGGCTGATATTATGCTGAGTGACTGAGAGTGAGCCCGAGGGGCTGATACTATGCTGAGTGCCTGATATTGAGCCCGATGGGCTGACACTGTCCTGAGCGATTGATACTGGGCCCGAGGGGCAAATTCTTACTCACTATTTACTTGTTGTTTACCTGATTTACCTGTTTTTAAAAGGAGATTTCATTTGACTCTTTACTGTTTTACTGCTTTAAGTGATTTACTGCCTGATATAGAATTGCCTTGTGCACTTATGTGTTTTCATGCCTTCGGTTATTATTTATTATTATTACTCACTGGGTCGGAGTACTCACATTACTTCCTGCACCGTGTGTGCAGATTCGGGCATAGCAGAGTCCTCACGTGAGCGCTGATTCCTTCCAGACCAGGCAGCGATTTGGAGTTACGAGGTAGCTGTTGACGTCCGCAGCCCCTTGTCATTTATGTTCTCTTCAGACTATTGTATCAGATTTCATACTTTGTAGACTGGTAGAAAACTCTATAGTAGCTCATGACTTGTGACACCCCGGTTTGGGCTGTGTCGGGATGGTTTCCCTTGTTATTATCGTTGTTCTGTATTTTTTGACTATATTAAGCATGTGTTAGAATTGTTAGTGTTAATTAATTGCTTTAAAAGAGGTGTTTGCGTTGTGCTGGCTGGCCTTGTCTTCACGAGAGGCGCCATCACGATCGGGTTTGGGAATTGGGTCGTGACACATGATCATGTTGAAAAAGTGGATTGTTAATCATTAGAGGCTCTTGAGGTGGTATGGGTGGTGGAGGATTGGAGATTGTCCCTCCTTGGTGGTGCTTGAGGCATATGTTGTGGAGGTAGAGTTAGTGGTGGTCTAGGTTGTGGTGAAGCCTGAAGGTTGATAAGGTAGTAGTTGATGTACTTGTGGTGGTTGAAGTGTGGTTGGGGGTTGTAGTTGGTGTTGGGAGTGGGGTGGTGGATAAGTGCAAGGTGCATTGTAACAAACATTAAAACACACAACTTGGCTTGGCATAGTATAAGCATCATAATATCCCCTTGGACTAGGAGAATGACTTATGAATTGATTTGCACTCCAAACTCCATATCCAATATCTTGCCTTGCCACCAACTTATCCTCAAAGTATTTAGGAATGAAGGCATTCCCCCTTCCATTTATATCAACCACATACCTATTCCATTCTCCATCAATTGGAAGATTATGATCAAGAAACCAAGGCTTTCTCAATCGTACATGGCAATACTTCACAGGATATACATCACACCAAAACACTTCTTTAAAGTCTCCTTTGGTTATAGTAACCATCACACCTCTATCAACTCGCTCACCCCGAAATTTATAAGGTGATTCCCTTGGAATACAACTCAATCCCAACCATTCAACAAAGGAAGAAGTAATAAAGTTGGTCGCATAGTGATTACTTATAGCAACCAAGCAACCATCATAGCCTTCTACATTCGCTTCATAGTGCCTCAAACTTATCTTTCTCCCACTTTCATCATAAAAGATTTCAACACTTGGAGAAGCACAATTAGTCCCATAAGATGAACCCACATAACCATCCATACCTCCCTTGTGACTCCTTGTACCTACAAAAGAAAACTTAAAAAGAAAGTCTGTTAGTAAAAATAGGACCTCCCAATTCACTCCCTTAGTGTATCACTCAACATATATATCACTCAACACTCGTGTTTACACTCAAAGGTCAAAGGCTTTTGCGACATCGCTCAATTGAACTCACCACTCAAGCCTTTTTCCACACAAGGGTATCTAAAAGTTCTCTTCACAACCAATTTTCTCAAATCAATCCAAGTAGGCAATCAAGTATCGGTTCGGAATGGAATTTATGCGACACCAAAGAAAGCACAATTAAAAACTAACGGACTTGAGCCAAACAAGTCACATTGAGAATAAAGATAAAAGCACGAAACAATTGGCACGAAACAAAATTAAGCACACAAAGATGCCCGAGGAACAATCCCAGTTTTGAAGTCTCATAAAGAGGTATAACTTCAACGCAATAAAATATGGTTTCCATGATAAATCTGATAACGGTATGTATAGCTTTGATTTGCATGATGTATAATGTCACGACCCCAATCCCGGTCGTGATGGCGCCTAACACAATGCTAGGCAAGCCCAACCATTTGAACACTCTCAACCCAGGTACGAAACACATTACCAAATAATAGAGTTAAATTACCAGTTAAGCATGATTCTAATATGTGATAATTGCTAAATCAGTGCGGAGAAACCATAGCAAGTACCAAAAACAACACCCAAAGGATCTAGTATCACGAGTCTAGAGCCTCTACATACAACCGAGTAGTAACCTATACATATAAGGTCTAAAATGCGGAAACAAAGGGGGTAAGGGGAGGAATCGGGTCCTGCGGACGCCATGCAGCTACCTCGATAACTCTGGTATCAAATCTAAGCAACAACAAAGCACTCTACGGAGCCTCCTGGATACCTGTATCTGCACACATGGTGCAGGGAGTAAAGTGAGTACTCCGACTCAGTGAATAACAGAAATAAATAACGACTGAAGATAAGAAAACTCGTAAAAACACTACGCAGTTCTATATCGAAATCAAATGCAGTAAACAGCAGCTAAGTGAGGAAAAACGGGTGAATATCCCTCAAACAAGTCCACAACTCACTTACTCCTCTCAGAGTCCGGTAATTTACTTACACTGCTGCGGCGTGCAGCCCGGTACGTACAGTATACTGCTGCGGCGTGCAGCCCGAACCATATATATATATATATACTGCTGCAGCGTGCAGCCCGATCCAATATTAATATATACTGCTGCGGCGTGCAGCCCGATCCAATAATAATAGTTGACTGCGCTCACTGGGGGTGTGCAGACTCCGGAGGGGCTCCTACAGCCCAAGCGCTATAATACTGCGGCGTGCAGTCCGATCCATATAATATATCACTGCGGC
>NW_017682919.1:0-9142 GCF_001879085.1 Nicotiana attenuata | reverse complement strand
AACTAAGAACTTCCAGGCAGAAACGGAAACAAAGAAGATATGAAGGCGGAAGAAGAAGACCGGAAAATTATCAAGAATGGCCAAAGTTTTCCGAAGAAATTGAACCCTTCCTCTATTAATAGGGTTGGGCGGCGCCAGAATCGAGGTAGCAGGTTTCAAATCAGCGCAGGGAACCAAGCACCGAACCGTCAGTCTTTTGCCTCGAAAATCTGCATAATGATGACGCATAGAAGGCTGACGTCATACAAGGTGGCGTGCACTCCTAGATTTCCCGCCATATGTGACTACCACCTCTCACTGGTCGCGTCGTAATATCTCAGCGAATTAAATTCCTCCAAAAGGGGGGGCATCAAGTCGGCTCATCAAGGACGCATCCAGTTACGACCTCGACAAGCGGAGGGACTAACTGTATAGGTCCGAATTTGATCGACTTCGGCCTATAGCGAGTATGACCATCGACCTAAAACCTACGAGTCAGCATAGGGGTATGACCCAGAGGTGGAAGGAGTGACGCCATCGTAGTAGCGTCAGATTTGGTGTAGTAGGTAGTCCCTAATTCGTCGTTCCCACAATTAAGGAAAATCTCTCAATATATAAGAGGGATTCGAGTCTTGTAAAAGGCAGATAGTTTTGGTGAAATATACAACATTATTATCTTTCTTGTTATCTTTCTATTATTTCTCTGGCTCTCTCTCTCTTTACCATTAAAATCCTAGTATTATCTTTTGCTAAGATTTACCCTTTCATCTGTGATTGATTTGCTTAAAAGAAGAATCAAAAATCTTTTTGAGTCAAACAATTTGGCGCTGTCTGTGGGGATTTCCATAGCCGAAATCATAGTTCTCATCTAGGATCTTGAAAGTAACGACTACTGTTCTTCAAATCCTACAAAAACTAACAATGGCGGAGAAATTAGAAGCAAGTTTGAAGAGGGTAGCAGATGTCTCAAACAACCTCTTAAACTCCCTCAACGAAGCTGGTAGGGAAGACACCGAGAATACAGCAACAAGAGATACACCGGAGGGGGAAATCTCACCCTCTCCACACGAGCACCTGACTGTCTTGCGCAAAAGAGAAGCTTCCATGTCTACAGTGAAAGAAACACCACCGGCGGTCAAAAAGTTACTAGAGGAATGGTTAACGAGCGCTCTGAACAACATGCTCGAAAAATCCCCTCAAGGAAACGTCGAAGAGTTACCAGCTGCAGAACTCGCAGTTAACAACAATGAGCCAAGTATCGCACAAACGGGCGACACTCACCCTCCCTCTATTGCAGGTGACGATGCACTCATGGCCATCTTAAAGAAAATGGAAGAAATGGAAAACGAAAATAAATCACTTCGCGACCAAATGAAGGAGCACCAGGAAAGAGTAGACAAAATACCTGGTGCCCCCAAATTGCTGCCAAAATGCGATGTGGGCCGATTATTTGAACAACCATATAGCGATGGAGCCGCTCCTCACCCCATTCCGAAAACCTTCAAGATGCCACCATACTTGAAAATATATGATGGAACTACGGACCCCGAGGATCATCTGATCTATTATGTCACTACGGAAAAAAGGCAACGATCTGTCAAAGAAACAAGTAATCATCTGTACTGCTGAAAAAGTTTGGCGAAACTCCGACAGGAGGAGCTTTGACATGTTATTCACAGCTACCGGCACGATCTATATCAACATTTGGGGAAATGGCGGACAAATTCGCTACCGCTCATGTAGGAGCGAAGAAAGATGAAGCCAGGGTCAACGATATTTTCGCAATCAGGCAAACACCAGGTGAGTGAATTCGGGACTTCCTCGCCCGATTCAATAGGGTAAGAATGAGCCTACCGAACGTGTCCGAAGAAATGGCGGTAGCAGCCTTTCAGAATGGACTAAGCAGGAACGGATCCAAAGCGACCAAGAAGTTGCTCAGCAGGCTCATGAAATATCCCCCCACCACATGGAAAGAAATCCACAACGCCTATTGCGCCGAGGTGATGGTAGACGAGGACGATCTGAATGGCCCGATTCTGCGACTAACATCAGTACAGACCGAGGTGAGGAGAGGTCGACGTAACGAGGGGCGAAGGGATCAACCCCCGTGTTTCAATCGAGAAAGGCATCAGCCTTATGTCAGAACATCTAACCCGCCTCCTCCAAGGCATACGGATGCCGTGCTACGACACACCGCTCCCCTTCGAAACAAAAGAGGTATGCTTCCACTTTTATCTGCTCATAACTTTTGTGTTTCCCCTTCAGAGATAGTGTACGCACTGGAGAAGTTGGGCACGAAGGTGCAATGGCCACAAAAAATGAAATCGGACCCAAGCGCGAGAAGGTCGAACGTCCTCTGCGAATTCCATCAGGAAAGAGGACACAAGACCGAAGATTGCATAGGCCTACGGCAAGAAGTGGTCAGGATGCTGAAATAGGGGTATCTGAAAGAACTGCTCAGCGATAAAGGAAGGGCCAACTTCGCGAGAGGACGTGACCCATCTCACCATACAGATGATCATTGGCGGTGGCGACGACTCGGTAATCAACCATGTGAAGTTCACCACCACGCACAAATTCAAACGGTCGGTCGCCCACGAAGGGTATAGTGACTTCGAAGACAGTATCATCTTCGAAAAGTCTGACTTTCCCTCATTATGATGCTTTGGTTATAACATTATGCATCGCTGATATAGATGTAAAGAAAATCATGGTAGATGACGGAAGCGGCGCGTGTATTATTCATCCGAGAGTTCTCACGCAAATGAGGCTCGCGGATAAAATAATACCGCGTTGCATAACACTAATGGGTTTTAACAATGCAGTAGAGCGGACATCCGAGGAAATAGCGCTGCCAGTCTTAGCTGGGGGAGTCACACTGGAAACCACATTCCATGTCATGAACTAGGAAACAGCCTATAACGCCATCATAGGACGCCCATGGATACATGCCATGCGAGCCGACCCTTCAAGCTTCTATCATGTAATCAAATTTCCCACCCCGTGGGGAATATTCAGCATCCGAGGCGAGCCGTGTACCGCCCAGGAATGCCATCGGATCGCCCAGGATTGCACACACACCAAACAACTGAAAGGTGCAAGTGCGGAGGCATAGCAATTAGCCATGTCGGGAACTAAACCCGACCCGCCAAACTGAGGCCATCAGAGACCCAGACATTGTAGAAGCCTGTAAAGAAACCATAGAGAACCTCGACCCAGTTCAGTTGGACGACGCTGACAACACAAAAAAGGCTTACATCGGGCACCACCTCTCAGAGCCAGGTGAGTATCGTGAATTATTAACTAATAACGCCGATTTGTTTGCCTTTTCCCACTCAGATATGCCGGGGATCCCGAAGGACATCGCCACTCATAGGTTGAATGTCGACCCACTCTACCCGCCGGTACGGCAGACAAGAACAAAATTTAGTGCCGCAATCAATGAAGCGATCAGCGAATAGGTGGATAAATTACTCACCAACGGTTCCATCTGAGAATCAGAATACCCCCAATGGGTCGCTAATGTGGTCATGGTCAAAAAGAAGAACCGGGAATGGCGAATCTGTGTGGACTTCACCGATCTAAACAAAGCGTGCCCAAAAGATTCCTTCCCGCTATCCCATATCGAACAACTGATTGATGCGACAGCAGGGCACGAACTGCTGAGTTTTTCGGACGCCTACTCGGGTTACAACCAAATTCTAATGGCCGAAGAAGATCAGGAAAAAACGACTTTCATCACTCACCAAGGAACTTACTGCTATAAAGTGATGCCGTTCGGACTCAAGAATGCGGGGGCCACTTACGAGAGATTAGTCACCAAAATGTTCAAGGAACGGCTCGGCAAAACAATGGAGGTCTACATCGATGATATGCTGGTAAAGTCGGCAAAGAAGGAGGACCACATTAGCCATTTGAAAGAAGCCTTCAAGATATTGAGGCGGTACGGGATGAAGTTAAACACAGAAAAGTGCGCCTTCGGCGTGGCCTCAGGGAAATTCTTAGGTTTTCTCGTATCGCAATGAGGGATCGAAGTCAACCCATACCAAATCAAAGCCATCGGCACAATACCTGAGGTGCTGACCAGCAAAAAATAGGTACAGAAACTAACAGGGCGAATAGCCGCCCTGTCGAGGTTCATTTCACGATCCTCGGACAGATGTCACAAATTCTTCAACGTATTAAGAAAAGACCACGGGCTGCAATGGAACGAGGAATGCATCGATGCCCTGAGGAAGCTAAAAGCGTACCTGTCCTCGCCACCACTACTCGTCAAAGCAGACCCAGGTGAGTGCGTGCTCGTATATTTAGTAGTATCCGAAGTCGCTGTCAGTGCAGTCTTGGTCCGCGAAAACAAAGGTACGCAATCCCCTATTTACAATATCAGCAAAACCTTAATAGATGCCGAGACAAGGTACCCTCACCTTGAAAAATTAGCTCTGGCACAAGTCGTAGCTTCATGCAAGCTTAGACCATATTTTCAATGTCACCCCGTAAAAGTAATAACAACCTTCCCCCTGAGAAGGATCTTGCATAAACCCGAGCTCTCGTGTAGACTCGCCAAATGGGCAATAGAACTAAGCGAGCACGACATAACTTACCAACCGCGAACTGCCATTAAGTCGCAGGTGCTCGCCGATTTCGTCGCCGACTTCAGCGCAGAAATATTACCCGTGGCGGAACAGGAAGCGCGAGCGCTTCCGCATGTACCGATCTCTGGACCCTCTACACCGACGGCGCTTCGAACGCCTTGGGATCGGTTCTGGGACTCATCCTCGAAGTCCCCACGGGCGAAGTAATTCGCCAGTCCATACGATGCCCAGAGATGACTAACAACGAGGCCGAGTACGAGGCTGTGATTACAGGTCTAAAGTTAGCCCTCAAATACGGCGCCCGACAACTCATCCTCCATTGCGACTCCCAACTCATTGTAAATCAAGTCACCGGGACTTTCCAAATCAAAGAGCAGAGACTATAGAGGTATCGGTCGAAAATCCGTAAACTATTGCCGGAGTTCGATGAATGCCGCCTCGACCAGATCCCTAGGGCACAAAATATGGAAGCAGATGGCCTCGCCAAATTAGCTGCGGCAACCAAAAATATTAACAAGGAAAGCGTCGTCACCCTCCTTCACTCAGCCATAGACCACATCGAGGTACTTTCTCTGAACCTAACTTGGGACTGGCGCAACCGCATTGTGTCCTATTTACCGGATGGAACACTCCCGCAAGACAAGAAAGAAGCCAAGAAACTCCGGGTGCAGGCATCTCGATACAGCTTGGTAAATCATGACCTCTACAAAAGAACATTTGGCGGCCCCTAGCCAAATGTCTTGGACCGCACCAAATAAGGCAGGTACTTGAGAAAGTACACGAGGGTCACTGCGGCGCCCATACAGGGAATCGCGCCCTTGTTTGATGCCTCATTCGCGCCGGCTATTAATGTCCTACTATGAGAAAAGAAGCCGCAGACTATGTCTAGAGATGCGAGCAATGCCAAAAGTACGCCCCTATGATACATCAACCAGGGGAACTCCTCCATTCAGTCACCTCGCCATGGCCTTTCATAAAGTGGGGAATGCTCGGCCCTCTGCCAGTAGGACGAGGAAAGGTACGTTTTCTTTTGGTTTTAACTGACTATTTCTCTAAATGGGTGGAAGCAGGTGCATATGCTCAGATACGCGAACAGGAGGTCATCGCCTTCATATGGATAAATATTATATGCCGTTTTGGTATCCCCAAAGAAATCAGTTGCGACAACGGACCCCAGTTCATCGGAAAGAGAACGACTGAATTCTTCAAAAATTGGCACATCAAGCGGATACTCTCCACGCCATATCATCCCGCTGCCAATGGCCAAGCCGAGTCCTCCAACAAAGTGATACTGAACATACTGAAAAAGAAGCTCGAATAAGCTAAAGGGCTATGGCCCGAACTACTGCCTGAAGTATTGTGGGAATACCGAACTACGCCAAAACCAACACGGGAGAAATGCCCTACTTGCTTGTCTACGGGACCGACGCAGTCATACCTGTCGAGTTCGGGGAACCCAGCCTGAGATACTCCCATATAAGCGGGGCGGATAACGAAGAAAGTAGGTTACAAGACCTAGATGAAATTGAAGAACGGAGAGACATGGCCCATGTGAGAATGATAGCCCAGAAGCAGCAAGTAGAGAGATACTACAACAAAAAAGCCAAGGTACGATCACCCAAATGAGGGGATGTTAGGAACAAACTGGGATGGACCGTACAAAATCATAGCAGCAGCGAACAAAGGAGCATTCCAACTAGAAACAATGGAGGGAAAACTACTCCAAAACAACTGCCTATCTCAAGTACTTCCACTTCTGAAAGGTGTCACCTAAGTCGTACTCTTTTTCCCTCGCCCAAGTTTTGTCCCAATCGGGTTTTCTCGGGGAGGTTTTTAACAAGGCGGCGAAGGGGATACCCTGTGGATCGGAACATTATTCATCACTTTGGCCCGTCGATACGCTCTCTGGGTCAAAGTAATGAAGGGACTACGCAGTTCAATCTCCATTATATGAACGGAATTCATTCTCCATTGTATGAACGGAATTTATTCTCCATTGTATGAACGGAATTCATTCTCCATTGTATGAACAGAATTCACTCTCCATTTTACGTACGAAATGCAAATCTCCTAATGGCTAAGGTCATCGACGCTAGTTCGACCTCGTTCGAACCATGACGGGAAACTACTTCGACGACAGTCGAAGCACATCCCAATGTCCAAGGCCATCGACACTAGTTCGACCTCGTTCGAACCACGACGGCATACTACTTCGACGACAGTCGAAGCAACATCCCATGGCTAAGGCCATCGACACTAGTTCGACCTCGTTCGAACCACGACGGGATACTACTTCGACGACAGTCGAAATAACATCCCGATGGCCAAGGCCATCGACACTAGTTCGACCTCGTCCGAACCACGATGGGACACTACTTCGACGACAGCAAAGCAACATCCCAATGACCAAGGCCATCTACATTAGTTATAACTCGTCCGAATCATGACAAGATATCGTTTAAACAATAATCGAAACAACATCCCAACAGAGACCAAGTTTCATGCGATAAACAAAAAGGAAAAACGACAAACAGACAGTGACAAAAATGAAGTTTATATTACAACAAAAATATTATGTACATTCGTCCCTACGGACAGGTCCCGGTATGACCCACGTCCAAAAATTTACAAGCAAAAAAAATGAATGTACATACTAAAACTACACGTCGCCTCCAGCAGGGTAGGCATCTTCATACCACGAATCCAAGTCAAGGCGGTTCACGTCATCAGAAGTGACACCCTCCCCATCGGGAGTGTCAGGGTCGTACCCACACGACTCGCGAGATGCACGCGCCTCGGTATGTACTGCCCGAACCTCCGCCTCCGTCGCCCGGCCCTCGGCATAAAAAGACCTATATACATCAAGCAAAGCCTCCGCATAGACCCACAACTCGTACAAGCGACGAGGAGAGCCCTGACCGGCCGAAGGAAGAGATGAGGAGGGCCGAGAATAACGATTTGCTTCCTCTGCCCCCTGCGAAGCCATTTTCCCTTGAAAGACGGCCAACTCCGCCTCTATCTCCCCAAAACGCCTTTCGAACTCCGCGACTTGACGACCGGAGGCTTCCCTTTCCCCGGCAAGTTCCGACCCGGATATACGGAGGGCATCTTCCAAAGAGACTGTCTCGGAAATGGCAGCGGCCAACTTGTCGGCATTGGCATTTAATTTGCCCCTAAGTCTGTTGATCTCCATCGTCTTAGCACTCAGCTCGGCATTTAAGCCGGCCACCTTCAGCTGCAGGTCGGCATTCTTCGCCGTTACCCCTTGACTCAGTTCAAGTTCGTCTTCCCTCGCCTTAAGAAGGACCTCCAGTTCGCTAATTACGGGCGATAGCCCTCACAAGCTCCTCGTCCGTCTCCTTCATATCCTCCATCCTACGCTCCAATTGGCCCTCCCGCTGCTTATGTCCCCCGCGGAACACCTGGAACTTGGGATCCTGTTGATAGATGTTGGACATCGCCCGATGTTTAGCACGGTACTGATGGTACCTCATGACATATTCTTATAGAGGCTCGTCATTCTTCGGTCGCGGCGATCTCTCTCCACCTCCAGGACGAGGTTCTAACAAAAGAAAAGCAGAGTTAGAAAAATACACCTTTACCACGCCAACCACACGACATAAAGAAAAGAATGGGGAACCAACCTGCAAGGCCATACCGGCAACCTTCCGAGATAACTCCGCGTCACTCATCGCCCCAAGCATTTCATTTTCAGGAAAGGCACATAAAGAGTCAAGAGCCGACGCAACCTGCTCGCTATTCAGCAGCAAGTTGTAACTTCCCGACATTATCACATGACGGTCGGACCCATCTGTCCTCACTTCCACACAGGTGTGGCGACCCAAAAATTCGTCCACGTCCTCCTGGGCGACATCAGAACCCGATCCGCCCTCCTCCACGTGAGCTCCTCCGACATTGGATGACGCTTCCCCTTCAGCGGGACGCACTGAACTAGCTCCTGGTCTAACTCACTCCACTCGAGGAGACCTCCCCGACCTAAAGGCATCAGCCATTAAAACGGGCACCGGAGCCGTCCGAGATGTGTCACTTCCATCAGGCTCAGTGGCCACACCCTTTCCCAGCTCCAACCTCCTCCTTTTTCTGTCTAACGGCTCGTCACCATTAGAAGATTCGTCAACAGGACACGGAGGTAGTGCCAACGAGGCCGCTTCTATCACGACCGCAATTCCATACGTTTCCCCCTGTGTAAGGAGTAAAGGACGACCTTCCTGAACTGACTCGCTTAAGATATAGCGAGTATCCCTGGTAGCAACGGGTCGCCTGAAAGCTGGGACTGGTGCCCTTTGCCTAGAAGCTCCCCGACCTGTTGTCATAGAGAATTATATAGTTAAGCGACATCGTACGACCAACAGGGTAACAAGGCAGAAAACATACCTGAGGAAACCTTAGGGCCATAACGTTGTACCAAGGCTGACCAAGTTCGAGTCTCCTCCGCATGGGGCAGCAGGCCAGCGACCCAGCTCCTGAGACCGGCGACGGGCTGGGGTGGACGAGCCATAGCTGCAATAACAAATGACCATAAGCTACAATAATTGAGGAAGACGGGGGGG
>NW_017682918.1:0-9143 GCF_001879085.1 Nicotiana attenuata | reverse complement strand
ATTGTTCGTCAATTCGGTAAACTCGTTCCAACTCATAATTTTTAATATTATAGGTTTGTTTGTTTTATTTATTTTCTATTATTTGATTAATTACGATGGCTTCCTTAAAAAAACCTTTTTGGTAAAAATAAGGGAAAATCCATGAGTGGCGAATCTAGTGGCCAATCTATTCCTGCTCCACTTCCCCCGGCTCCCCGACCCAAACTCTATACCTGTCCTAGACCTGGTGCTATTCTTGATAGTGATAATACTTTATTACAATTTACTGAGAGTCAATTTTTGCATAATGTTGGAGCTGGTGAACAATTAGACCATGAATATATGAATGCTCTTTATTCTAATCCAACTATTGATGATGATGATGATGAGGAGGAAATAGATTTGATGAAACGCAACCGGATGACGATACACCCGCTAGTCATGTTCCTGAAGTTAACCCAACTAATGATAATCCAAATGATGCCCCATCTGACCCTCCTGTTACTACCCCTACTTTTTCTAGACAATGTCCCAAACGATCTGAAACATCTATTGTTTGGATTTTTTTGACTCAACTAATTCCACAAAATAAGGCTAAGTGTAAAATTTGTGGCAAGGAGTTAGCTTTTAAATATTTTGGGTGGGTCCGGGGGGGGGGGGGGGGGGTACGGGAACTTTGTAAAGACATATATTGATACACCCTCAAGATAAAGCCAAATATTTTCCTATGAAAGCCTTGGCCGAGGGGACAAGTGTACCTACTCCTAGTCAGGTTGATCCTAGTACCGGGTCTAATCAATTTCACCCGGGAATTACCATTGTTACCGGTGGTATTTTATATTATGATCCAAAAAAAGATCGGGAAGAATTAGAAAAAATGGTTACTGTTATGTGCTTACCTTATAGTTTTCTCTCTAACCCTCACTTTGTGCATTATATTAGAAAAATTTGGAATCTTACTTATAAAGATTTTTCTCGCACAGCCGTAAAGAGCGATATTTATAAATATAAAAATAAATATGAATAATATTTGCGCTATTTATTTACTCATATAAGTTATCGTGTTGCTATTACAACTGATATTGGTAGAAGTGGCAATGACTGTGATTACCTTACTGTTACCAGTCATTGGATTGATGAGGAGTGGATAATGCAAAAGCGCATTATTTCTTATAGAATAATTAATTCACGTCACTCGAGGCAGTTTATTGCTGGCACAGTTACAGATATTTGTAGATTTTTTGTATTATTGATAAAATCATGTTAGTTTCAATGGATAATGCTACTAGTAACACAAATGATGTAGCCTTGCTTACCACTACACTAAGTCCTGCATTTAGTAATATTTTTCACGTTAGATGTATTTGTCACATTTACCATTTAATTATGGGTTATGGTATAAAAAATTTAAATGTGAAATTGAAAAGGTTAAAATGGCTCTTAATTGGCTTTTTTATTCAAACCGTAGAAGTAGACTTAGAGAATATTTTAAAAGATGCGATGAATTTGGCCTAAGAGAAAGAAAGGTTCCTAAAGCTTGTCCAACTAGATGGAATTACATGTATGAAAGTTTAGTTGTTGCATATGAATATAGAAACCCCATAAACTCAATGTTTAATGCTCATGTAAGTGATGATGATGAGCACCTTACAGATGCGGATTGGGCTAATGTTAAAATGCTTGTAGATTTTCTAGAAAATTTTTATATTGCTACAAAAGAATTTTTTGGGTACTATTATCGTACTATTTCTAACTGTTTAGTTTATATTGCAGAACTTGCAAATTTGTTTGCTTATTTTTCAGAGGGTGGGGAAATTTATGAACAAACTATTTATTCTATGAGAAAAAAGTTTAAAAAAATTTTATTTCCCTATTCCCCTTATTTATTGTGTTGTTGCCTTGTTAAATCCTACTATGAAATTAGGAGGTCCTCAATTTTGGTATGAAACTATTTATAATGGTTTAGCACTTGAAGAAGAGAAGTTGTCTAAACTTCCGGAAGCAATAGCCTCAATTAAAATAAATGCTTAAACTATTTATAATGCTTATCAAGTTGCATTAGATCATGCTAGACCAAATGTTCCAACTCCTTCTTCTTCTGATTCTCAATCATCTAAAAGAACTGCGGGAGTAAGAGCACTTAGTGCTTGGGCCGGGTTCAGGGGTTCTCAATATTCTAGTACTAGTGATTTTTCAAAACTAAATGAGCTTGAAGTTTATTTGTCACAGGGAATTGAAGAAGTGAATCCCGACGGCTCATTTAATATTTTGGAATGGTAGAAGGTACAAAGAAAAACACTTTCCGATTCTTTCAAGGATGACTCGAGACATTTTAACTATTCAAGCTTCAACGGTGGCCTCAGAGAGCGCTTTCAGTCAAGCAGGACTTCAACTCGGTGATTATAGAGCGTCTATGAGAGAGAGCTTGAATAGTTNTTCTTTTACGCCACCACCAACAGAAATTCCTCCGGACCTTAATGGATTTATGAAGTTTGTAACAGATACCATATAAATTAATATGTAATTTGTATTTTGGCACATCTTGATTAGTTTCTTTTTCTTCTCAATGGTGGTATTAGCATCTTGTTGTACTCATTCCATAGGGGGAGGAAGACTAAGAAAGATATTGCCATATTTTGTTAATGCTATAATAAAAATTATAATACATTGCCTTAGATATTTTTATTACCATCTTTTTTTTTCTAACTTCTATAAAAAAAATTTTAAAAAAAGAAAGTTTATCCGTTTGGCCCACTTGGGCCCACTTAGCCCGGGATCATTAGTTCGTGGTTCCGGTCCCGGGCTGGTTCCTACAAAAAGCCCGTGAAGCCTGGGCCCACTTAGTCCCGTTTAGACCGATCCACTTAGGCACGTTTAGGATCGGGCCCGGCCCGCTTGCCAGCCCTAGCCTCAATATTGGTATCTGTAACCCGAACTAGAAGATAGATACATCTCTCTTAATCATCTTTGTTGCATCAAGATAGGAAATAACCTACCCATACGTATAGAAGTGTTTCTTTTCCATCCTACAAAAGGCACATTTAGGAATTTGATCCTAACATCCTTGGCTTGGAAATCCAACTTGGCATAATGTGTTTAGAGCCAATCTACTGCCATTATGATACCAAAATATACCATACAAGTTGAGCTAAATCGGATGTAGTGACTTGACCATAGATGATTAGAATACAACCCTTGTAAACTTGTGTGGCTACTGCAGAGTCACTAACTGAAGTAGATACGAAAAACACCTCACAAAAATATTTTGGTTTTATCCCAAATTTATTAGCCATATATGGAATCACATAAGACAAGGTAGAACCCGGATTTATAAAAGCATACACATCAAGAGAGTGAATGGTCAATATACCTATGACAACATCAGAGGAAGAGGAAGCCTCTGAACTCTGACTAGACATCATAGCATTGAAACATACATGTCATTCTCCGAAACTATGTGTACCACCTCTAGCTGCACCACGCCCAGCAGGTGCCTAATTATCGTGAGTTGAGGGAGGTGCTTCTAAAGAAGCGACGACTAGACAGGTAGGCTGAACCACACCTCCAATAAAACTATGTCGGACAAAAGGGCAACTATTCCTGGTGTGGCCTCTAACCTCACACTTGTAGCATTCATCTACAGAGTCATACATCAAGGTGTCATTTCCTACATTTCTCACAAGAAAGTCGGTGTTGAGACTGCGGGCCCACACTACTCTGAACGTACGGAGTAGGTACCTAATTACTCTTTCTTTGCTCGAACCGGTTCCGCCGGCTCTGGTTTGATCTCGATAAGTGTTCCCTAATATAAGACTTGGCAACCGAATGAGTAGGTTTGGGTGACCCTTTTCCAGACAATCCTCTTCCACCGACACCACCATATGAACATCCGAAATTTCCCATGGACCTGGCCTCTTGTTGTCATCCCTCTCTAACTTGCTCTTTCACTTATGTGTTAGATCTTTTGTGCAAAAGCCACCATCTTAGAGTAGGTCATGTCAGTGTTCAATGCGGCCATAGAATTTAAAATATGGTCCCCAAGGCCTTGCACAAACTGGCGAACTCTGGCTCTTATGTTAGGCAACATGCATATGGCACACCTCAAAAGGTGGATGAACTTCAATTGATAATCTCTAGATGCTCATGGTCCCTTGCTTTAGATTATTGAACTCCAATGCCAGCTTTTCTCTCATCTCAATGGGCAAGAAGTTATCAAGGAATGCCTCAGTGAAATCGTCCCAAACTGTGGGATGAGCATTGTTCCCACGAAACTCTTCCCACATTTTATACCACGAGGAGGCCACCTCTTTCAACCAATAGAAGGCTAGCTCCACCGCTTCAGTCTCGGTAGCATGCATAACTTAGAGGGCCTTGTGCATCGCATTAACAAATTTCTATGGATTCTCTTAGGGCTTGCTACCCGTAAATACCGGAGGATCTACTTGAGAAGTTTGGAGAAGTATAAATAAGAACGTAAAGAGTTGAAATCACATTCAAATTAAAAGTCTTATAAGTTAATAAACTATTAGGAATAATTACTTTTTAAAGAAAATTTATATTTGAAAGATATGATTTTAAGGTCATATTTATTTTGATAATCCTAAAAAAAATTAATTTTAAAAAGAACAGTTTAAAATTGGAGATCAAACTTATTCATACAAATAATTCTTTTTTATTTTTAAAAGACATATCTAATGCATATGCTATTTATTCTGTTTAACATTTTAAAAATATTTTTACTAATCTAAAATGAATTACTTCTTTGATGAAATCTTATAACTTTCAATTGGATATTTGGATTATAAATATTTATATTATATTTGTATTTAACAAAATTTTGAAAATGCTATTTATATATCTACATCTATGACTTATGTAATTTTTTAGTTGATTGCTTTATAAGATATTCTTAAATATTTTTACTTGTAAATTATAATAATAAATATTCATGGTTTAGAAGAATGTTAATTTTATTAATTAAAATTTTCGTTTAAAATAATATCCTTTACCATTATTATTTATACTTTTAATAAAGTCATTTATCTTTTAATTGAAAATAAAATTCTTTTATATTTCAATCCAGTCTAAACCTTTATTGATACTTATACTTATACATGGACCATAGAACTGTGTTTTTGTGCTAGGCTACGTTTCCTCTAAATTTACATTCAATATCTAGGAAAAAGAAATTTGTCTAAACTGATCTTTTTCTTTTAAGAAATTGTTTCGCGAATTATAAATCTGTGGATTAAGGAGATCATCATTACCCCCTTAAGAAAAGGTGAGACATAAACGCTTTCAGAGAATTTCATATACCACCGCCTCTCTCAAAAATGGGTTAGAGAGAGAGAGTCTCTAGCCTCTCTCTAAGCGCAAAACCATCTTCCACCTTCTGCTTCCCAAAACCAAAGACATGTTCCCCAGTACTCCCAATACCCACCCAATCGAGGACCTTAACAACATGGAAATCCCACCAGGCAGCTCGAGGGGAAACAACACATCTCCATCCAACATGTTCCTTAACTCTACCCATCCAAATACGCCCCAAGTAAGCACAAACACCTATACCTCCCACATAACAAGTATGAACCCTAATATCCCCCAAACACCCAAACCACTGGAATCTGGACAACAACATAACGAAGGAAAACCATCCTTCCTAAGTATCCTAAACAACAACAACCCTACCACCAGTAACACATCAAACATATGCGTCCAAAATGACATAAATATGGACATATCAACCACGGATGAAACTGATAATCCTTTCCTTGAAGAAGAGGATGATATCTTCATTCCCATAACTTCTGAAGATAAAGAGAGACTATATAAGAACTGGGAAACAACCCTCATAGTAAAGGTCTTTGGGAAAAGAGTTGGGTACCAATTTCTTCAACGAAAGCTTCAAGCGATTTGGAAGCCAAACGAAACTATTTCCCTTATAGACCTGTGATACGACTACTACCTCATAAAATTTAACAATCAAGAAAATTACAATAAAGCTCTCCACGAGGGCCCTTGGTTCATAGGGAATCAGTTCCTCACCATAAGAAAGTGGGAGCCTAGATTTGTAGCATCGGAAGCCTCACTAACTTACTCGACTATTTGGGCCAGACTACCTGAAATCCCTACGGAATTCTACGACTATGAAATCCTACAAAAAATAGGGAACAAATTAGGGAAACTCATACGTATTGACGCATGCACCTCCTCAGCCCTTAGGGGGAAATATGCTCGTCTATGTATTCTAGTACCAATCGAAAAACCGTTAAAAACCCATATAATACTGAGTAAACATTACCAAAAAATAACGTATGAAGGCTTCAACGTCCTATGCACAAACTGCGGACGCCTAGGACACAACTTAATAGCCTGTCCTAACAAAAAAATAGAGACACAAAACAATACTACCATGCCTAGCAACTCCAAAAAAACACCTCAGGACATAGAGTCCATCACTTCCAAGGTCGAAAATTGGACCATAGTCTCCCACCTTAGGAAAAAAACGAAGCAGGACTTGGGAAAACATGGTCCCTTGAAACCCAAACCTCCCATGCACTCTACTGTCGAGGAGCATAGACCACATACATTAAACAACTCCCAGTTGGAAATGAACTCCCACAAAGCCTTAGGGCTTTTACCTACTGGACAAAAGCCACTCTCCACAAACACCTCGTCCCAACACAATGGTAAAACCTCTCCACCCCTAGCAAATCATAGGCCTGCTACTACCCTAAACATGATACCATCTACAAGTGACAATGACCCCCCCTTTAACATGAATAAACCCCTGGACAAAGACCTTTGTCCTACAAAAGATTACCTCCCAACCACTACCACCCTACCCAGCAACAAAACCAGTCCATCATACGAAACCAACAGCCTTGACACGGAAATCTTGGTACAAAACCATCTGCCCTACCTCTCCCCTATGGACTATGAAGTCACCTCAACTAAACTACAACCCTTAGGTCAACACCTAGACTCCAACATGTCTAGCATATCAAAAAGTAACGGATGCATAACTACTAGTAATAGGTTCTCCTCACTAGAAGCTAATCGCCACTCACATCAATCTCCCCCCCCCCCAAATGTTCCTGGATCCAAACCAAAGCACTCACCTTGACATTACCCCAGCCGCAGAAATTAATGACTTCATTAATGAACCAAGCATCTTTAATTCTCCGGTGGTTTCTTCATTAAACCACACCAATTTTTTAAGACCCATTCACGACACTCTTGCTGCCAGTAAGAGTGACCTTAACACAACCTCAAACTCAAACAACATTGTCACTAAAAATGCCAAGGCTTCCAAACAACCATCATAGGAGAAATGTGAGAACAAGGAGGAATGTTTGGATCCGGGAACAACACCAAAGACTCAACCACGCCTTCAACCCACCACGAACAATCCCACAACCATCCCAGCCACCAACACTCTTCACAACCCTACCAATACAACCAAATCACACTCCCCAGAGCTGGTTGGAACAAGGTCTAATGGGACACAGACTAAGCATGAGCCTAAGGATCAATGGGGAGGACATAATCATACAAATAGAGGACCCATGCTACTTGGCTCAAATAATATCGGAAGACATGAGAATAGCTATGGGGAACATAATAAGCATTGGATAAACCATGCCCTAACCTTTCATCAAGGAATGCCATCACCATGGATCCATCTTGCATGGCAGAACCAACAACCATGTGTCACGACCCGGATTTCCCACCATCGGGATCGTGATGGCGCCTACTCGTGGTAGCTAGGCAAGCCAACTTATTTACCTTTCATTAATAAATAAATCTGTTAACAATCCATAGAGTCAATAAGAAACATGGAATTTAATAATAATAATAGTGGAAGTCTAATTTATAAGTCTGAATCAAAACGCGGAATAGTCAACAATAGCCTCTACCCAAGATTTGGTGTCACATTACTCACGAACCACTAAGAATAAACTAAATACAAAGGTCTGAAAGAAATATAACAGCTGTCTGTCTCGAAAACAATGAGGCAACAGTCAAAAGGAAAACATAAAGAAGAGACGCCGGGCCTGCGGACGCCTGCAAGGCTACCTCAGTCTCGTGAATAAGAAAGTCTGCTCCCGAACTACTGCTGCTGCTGCTCCTCAAAACCTGGACCTGTGCAAAAATGCACAGAAGTGTAGCATCAGCACAACCGACCCCATGTGCTGGTAAGTGTCTATCCTAACCCCGGCGAAGTAGTGACGAGGCTAGACTGGACATCACATAAACCTGTGCAATTATAACTATACAGCGGGAATCGAATACCAAGTAATTAATAACATGGGAGGGGAGACATGATAAGGGGAGATACAATATTAACAACAATCCAGAGTAACGACTAAAACAACTTAGGTTCACAATGAACAAGGAATCAATACTCAAATACAAACACATAGCCTCAATAACTGTTGCGGCGTGCAACCCGCTCCATAATTACTATTGTTGCGGCGTGCAACCCGCTCCACAAATACCACTGTTGCGGCGTGCAACCCGACCCATATCATTTATCATGTATCATTATTGCGGCGCGCAACCCGATCCTCACCTTTTACTGTTGCGGCGTGCAACCCGATCCTCAATATCATTGTTGCGGCGTGCAACCCGACCCTCATATATTATTGTGCAACCCGATCCTCAATATCATTTAACAGTCCGACTCCCCAAACAACAGTCACAATTAAGGGCATAAAAAAAATAAGTAAATATTTGACAAACATCCCGGCAAGGGAAAGAATCCAACAAGTTCAACCAAACGTCCCGGCAAGGGAATGATCAACAACGTTTTCTCTTTCTTACTTTTCTTATCTCACGATATCACTGGAGCCCAAGCTCCAAGAAATTTCTTATCTCATATTCCGTCACAAACAACAATATAACGACTTCCCAGTAAGGGGACAAAACATCATCTCAAATATTTTGGCAAGGAGATTACTATAACCACATTAGTTCCAACATCTAACCACCACATTAGTTCCAACATCTAACTACCACAGCTATAACCAACCTATTACCACACTTGACCACCTCAGCTATATCTAACCGACTACCACACCCAACCAACCCATAACTATAGTCATCATATGACACAAGGAAACATTAACCTAAGCGACCCTAGTATCCGTTAAGAACACAAT
>NW_017682917.1:8033-9143 GCF_001879085.1 Nicotiana attenuata | reverse complement strand
TAGGGATCTCTCGGTGTCCCGACGGAGTCTCTTAGTATCCTCAATAAGTAAGTCGGGGAGTCTCTTGGTATCCCAATATATATATAGAAACACATGTGCCAGGGATCTCTTGGTATCCCGCACCCTCAGTCCAGAATATCTCAAGTACAGGGGATCTCCCGGAAAGCCGTCCCGTAGTCCCAAATTAAACACACAACAACAACGATTCCTAAATCTCGGAACAATGCTAAAAATCAGGACACGAAGCAGTAACTTATAGCCTAACATGCTTCACAGAGTACAAATAGCACAGTTAAAGCAAATAAGCAGGTAAGCCAGCTAAACATGAGTCTCTAAGCTAGCACAGGTACAAACTTACAGTTAAAATGAACAAGTAAACAAGAAAGCTCAATTTAAATACTTCAAGTAGAAACGGATTTACAGCAATTAGCTCAAGTACGCGCTCGTCAACTCACGTACGGGGCATTCAAATATTCAAGATCATATCCTAAGGGAAAAGGTCCCCCACACAAGGTTAGACAAGCCACTTACCTCGAACCGGCTCAAAATCAACTAGAAACCACGCCTTTGCCGCGAGTATCCGACTCCAAATGGCCCAAATCTATTCAATACATTTACATATCATAAATAACATCGCAAACAACTGGTTTTGCTATTTAATTCAAGGCTACGACGTGAAATTAGGTGAAATGACCAAAATGCCCTTCAATCCAACGTCTCGGAATCGAATAATTTTCACATTTTCAGAACCCTCGTACTCTCACGAGTCTAACCATATGAAAATCTCCCAAATCAGAGGTCAAACACCCACTCAAAACTCAATACTTTAGTCTATGAAGTTTTACCCATTTTTCATTCAAAAATCCGAAATTAATGATGAATTCGTGATTAGATTAGTGGGTATTAAGCATAAGAGAGTAGAGAATCGTTACCCAATCGTTGCTCTTGAAAACCCCTCGAAATTTCTCCCAAATCCGAGCTCTCTAGCTTGAGTTTTGTTAAAAATGGCTAACCCTCGTTTTTGAAATGTTAAATACTGTCCAGACACTCAATGCATCGCGAACGCGGAGATTAGATCGCGTTCGCGGAGAAGAAAGATGGAAGATGTCA
>NW_017682917.1:0-4253 GCF_001879085.1 Nicotiana attenuata | reverse complement strand
CAGGAGAGCCATACGATACGAGGAATGGAAATGGGCTGAGTGCCCGGCAACAGATCAATCCCAAAATCAATGTCCCTATCAGGCGGCATGCCTGGAAGATCAGCTGGAAATACATCGGGATAATCCCGTACCACTGGAACAGAATCAACAGAAGGGGTATCAACACTAACATCTCTCACATAATCCAAATACGCGGCACACCCCTTCTCAACCATGCGCTGAGCTTTAAGAAAAGAGATAACTCTACTGGAAGTGTGATCTAAAGTACCACTCCACTCAATACGCGGAACACCTGGCATAGCCAGCGTCACGGTCTTGGCGTGACAATCAAGAATAGCAAAGTGGGGCGACAACCAGTCCATGCCCAGAATAATGTCAAAATCCACCATACCGAGTAACAATAAATCTGCTCTGGTCTCAAAACCACGAATAGTAACCAAACATGACCGATAAATGCGGTCCACAACAAGAGAATCTCCCACAGGAGTAGAAACATAAACGGGGGCACTCAAAGAATCCCGAGGCACACCCAAATGCGGAGCAAAGTAAGTAGACACATAAGAGTAAGTAGAGCCTGGATCGAATAGAACCGATGCCCCTCTGTGACAAACCAGTATAATACCTGTGATGACGGAGTCGGAGGCAACAGCCTCAGTGCGAGCAGGAATACAATAATATCTGGCCCGGCCCCTCTCGCGAGGGCGACCTCTATCTCCCCGACCTCCGCCCCTAGCTGGCTGGGCAGGTGGGGTAGCAGCTGGAGCTGTGACCATGGCCTAAGAACCCTGAGGAGCACGCTGTGGCTGAGAAGTCTGTGAGGGCGCGCTCCTCCCAAGTCTGGGGAAATCCCTCACCAAGTGACGTGTATCACCACACTCGTAACAAGCTCTGGGAGGACGCGGTGGCTGTGACTGGCTGGGACTAGGCCTGCTGGATTGACCTCTGGAAACACCCCGCGCAGGAGGCGCGCTAGAAACTGGAGGTGCATAGTAAGGCTCCTGAGGTGGAGGTGGAGCTGGAGTACTGCCAGTTGCTGGAAGAGCTGGATGTACAGGGCGACCCGAATAACCTCTGCCATAACGACCTGCTGATGGGGTACGGGCACCAGAGTAGTGACCCGACTCTCGAGACCTCTTGGCCTCCCTCTCTCCTCGCTCCCTGGCGAGCGTACCCTCAATCCTCCTAGCAATGCTCACTACCTGCTGGTAAGGAATGTCCATCTCTAACTCTCGAGCCATGCTAGATCTGATGGGTGGAATAAGACCCACAATGAACCTGCGAACTCTCTCCCGAACTGTAGCAACCAAAGCCGGTGCATGCCTGGCCAACCTGGTATAACGGATAGCATACTCTGAAACGGTCATAGCACCCTGGCGCAAATGCTCAAACTCTGCACGCATGCATCCCTGAGACTCTGGGGGACAGACTCTCTCATGAACATATCCGAGAACTGGGTCCAAGTCAATGTAGCAACCTCGACTGGACTGTCTATCTCATAAGTCCGCCACCAATCATAGGCGGCTCCCCGTAGCTGAAATGCAGTGAAAGAAACCCCGCTGGACTCCACGATGCCCATAGTGCGGAGAATACAATGACACTCCTCTAGAAATCCCAAGGCATCGTCTGATGCTAATCCACTGAACACTGGGGGATCATACTTCTTGAACCTCTCAAGCCTGCGCTGCTCGTCCTCTGAAACAGCTGACCCATCCTCAGGCTGAACTGGTGCTGCAGACGGTGTCAAAATAATCTCGGGAACGTGCCTGCACTCGCTGCTCAGGAGTGCGGACGGCGGGAGTCTGTGCTCCTCCCCCGGCCTGGGATGTGGCTGCAGCAAGGGGAAGCAACCTCGCCTGAGCCAAGGTGGTGTACATGCTCATGAACTGAGCCAAAGTCTCCTGGAGCGCTGGAGTAGTAGTGGCAGTAGTAGGTGTGCCAGGTGCCTGGGCTCCGGCAGGATCTGCTGGTGGTACCTCGGCGGCAGCTCGCGCAGGTGCTCTGGCTGCACCACGTGCGCGTCCTCGACCTCTCCCCCGGCTCCGGCCTCTGACGGCCGCAGTAGGGGGCGCGGGTGCCTGATCATCTCGAGTAGCACGTGTCCTCACCATCTGTGAGAGAATAGAAGTCAGAAGTTTAGAACTGATGTCCAAATATATCGCACGACGAGGAATTCAAATGAAATGAAGATTTTTTTTCCTAAACAGTTACATAGCCCCTCGTAGATAAGTACAGACGTCTCCATACCGATCAACGAGACTCTAATAAACCGGCCTGTGTTCCGTGACTCCTATGAACCTAGAGCTCTGATACCAACTTGTCACGACCCCAGTTCACCCTCCATGAACATGTCGTGATGGCACCTAGTTCCTACAACTAGGTAAGCCTAACAGTGCGGAATAACAATTAACATTTGCAGAATAATAAATTAAAACTGAACATACGGAAATAACAACTGTATATAAGGCCTCTCGGCCTATACAACTCAAAATATGCGAAAGTCTGCAACTAAATCCAAAAACCCGGAAACTCACGGCAAACACAGGCTAATAGAATGTAGTAAATTGTTCTACACCAGAATGTCTAAACAACATGAAAGGAAAGAAAAGGAACTATCTGCTAAAGCCGGAATAGATTAGAGACTCCTGGTCTGCGAACGTAGCAGATATAGCTCAAGACTCAGCTAGGACTCTCCACCACGTGGATGATACGTCTGGGAGGAAGTACCTGGATCTGCAGATGAAAAAAACATGCGCAGGAAGGGCATGAGTACACCACAGCGGTACTCAGTAAGTGCCGAGCCTAACCTCGGTTGGGTAGTGACGAGGAAGGTCAGGGCCCTACTGAGATAACATAATAAATAATGAGATAACAGAAATAGTTTAAACAAAGTCTACAGCGAGAATCTAAACCAGGTAAATAAGGAAGAACAGTAATAGAAAGCAAAGGTAACAATACACGGAAAACTGCCCTCACAAGGAATAGTAGCTGGGGGATCTCTGGTATCCCGAGGATCTCTTGGTATCCTCGTCGTCAACACTGGGGATCTCTCGGTATCCCGAGGATCTCTTAGTATCCTCAATAAGTAAGTCAGGGATCTCTTAGTATCCCGAGGATCTCTTGGTATCCTCAATAGGTAAACCGGGGATCTCTTGGTATCCCAATATATATATAGAAACACATGTGCCAGGGATCTCTTGGTATCCCGCACCCTCAGTCCAGAATATCTCAAGTACAGAGGGATCTCCCGGGAAGCCGTCCCGTAGTCCCAAATTAAACACACAACAACAATGTTTCCTAAATCTCGGAACAATGCTAAAAATCAGGACACGAAGTAGTAAATTATAGCCTAACATGCTTCACAGAGTACAAATAGCACAGTTAAAGCAAATAAGCAGGTAAGCCAGCTAAACATGAGTCTCTAAGCTAGCACAGGTACAAACTTACAGTTAAAATGAACAAGTAAACAAGAAAGCTCAATTTGAATACTTCAAGTAAAAACGGATTTACAACAATTAGCTCAAGTACGCGCTCGTCACCTCACGTACGGGGCATTCAAATATTCAAGATCATATCCTAAGGGAAAAGGTCCCCCACACAAAGTTAGACAAGCCACTTACCTCGAACCGGCTTAATATCAACTAGAAATCACGCTCTTGCCATGAGTATCTAACTCCAAATGGCCCAAATCTATTCAATTCAATTACACATTGTAAATAACATCACGAACACCTGGTTTTGCTAATAAATTCAAAGCTACAGCGTAAAATTAGGTGAAATGACCAAAATGCCCTCCAGGCCAACGCCCCGGAATCGAATAATTTTCACATTTTCAGAACCCTCGTACTCTCACGAGTCTAACCATATAAAAATCTCCCAAATCGGAGGTCAAATGCTCACTCAAAACTCCATAATTTAGCCAATGAAGTTTTACCCCAAATTATCCAATTTTGATCCTAAATTCGAATTCCAATGATACATTTAACTATATAATGATGAAATATAACTAGAAGGGATTAAGGAAACGTTACCCAATAGTCTTCTCTTCAAAACCCACTCAAAATCGCCCTTACCCGAGTTCTCAATTGATTTTTGTAACTTATGAACTCAAACCCTCGAAATTTCTATTTCTGCCCAGGGATTTCCTCTTCTGCGGACAAGGGACCGCTTCTGTGGTCCCGCATATGCGGAAAAACAACCGCTTCTGCGGTTTTCTCTTAATGGACCAGAGTCCGCTTCTGCGGACACATAACGCT
>NW_017682916.1:0-9145 GCF_001879085.1 Nicotiana attenuata | reverse complement strand
TTTCCAAAATACTTAATTTTACCTTCCTGCCTATAAAGAAAGAGAAAAAAAGACTGAAAAATAGCTCGGTAGAGAAGGGAAGTAGGTAGGATCAATGTCCTTAGTTGGAGTATGGAGATCAATAATAATTTTTCCTTTAGAACCAAAAAAAAAAAAAAAAAGAATCACTAAATGTAAGAAAATATATATAAAAAACGGCTGTATAAGAACTAAAATTAAGAAAACATGAATAACACAGAATGTTAACATGAAAAATGCTAGAAATAGTATTACTAAAGAATATTTCAGAAATGAGTTTTAAAAAAGTTAGTAAGAAGTAGTATTTGTTTTGACAAAAAAAAAGATTATATTAGGTTTCATGCAAACTAAATGGTACTAGCAGACTGTTTACTTCCCTAACTCACTTTCAACTCTCACACTTATTTAGATTGAAAAACTCTCGCATTTCTTTTATTCCTTTACATGCCGAATCAAGAACTAATTAAAACTATACACAAAAAGTCACTTTGTGCAAGAAAAATTATATATCTTTATTTCCCAATTTGGTGTCATGGTTGGCGGGCAAAGGGGGGGTTCCGTTCCCATTATATGCGAATTCGGAGGCAACAAATTTACACCAAAATTAAAGAAACTTGTTTTACAGTATAGGGGTTGTAAGTGTTTGATTTTAAAATACTTACAGGAGATGCTTAGTGCAATTAATCCAAAATTTAATGTGTGCTTAGTGAAGACACTTACACATCTAATCTGACAAATTAGTATCATATTATCGGAATGGTCTCGTCTTCCTTCATTTGGTTCTTATATTGTTTTTAACCACTTTGATGATCAAGATGATATACATAATTTCTTCAGACCAGAACATGTTCAACAACATTTGGATCAGAAAACCACATGAGCTAATGTCAAACTTAACCTAAAAATTGTGGTTAACCAGTTAGACGAACAAATCATTTAGCAACCAAATTAATAATAAATGCAAGTGAAACAGAGACCAGCTGCACTGAAAACGATCGATCATCAAACAGAATTGAAGCTGACCTTATTTATGAAATCGCACCCAACTTATTGCCAATTCAGTATTGAGAATGTGAGAGAAACTTAAAAGACTTTATCTGGTAAACAGAAAGAGCTAGAAAACGGGGAGAAAAACTAACCAAGGGATGGATTTAGGATTTAAGTGATATGAGTGCAATACATAAGGTTGTATTTTTAATTATGGATTAAAAACAAGTACTATTTAATTTAATGTATCCGCCTTTGGAGGATCTATATTTTCGGTCAAATAAATTTATATGGTTGGATATAAAAGCTGGATGACAGAGAATAATTAGATGAGAGAAGTGGAAATCCCAAACTCCTACATTCTATTGTTTAGACTAAAATAACGATAAATGCAAATAAAACTGAAATTTTGAATCAAATCATTGTTGCCAATTGTTTTGTTCTTTTTTTTTTTTTTTTGGAGAGCTAATTATAGGGATAGTCTTAACAACCCAACAAAAAATGTCGTTGTGCCCTAGTAAAGAAGAAATATTCAAGCATTTCTATTATAATACTTTTTGTGCTAGCATATTAGACTTAACCCTATGTTGGTTTGAATTAAAGTAACTGATTGTTATAACAATTAAATCAATTTAATAATCAATATCAATGTTCCACATCGTACAAAAAATTAAATTTTAGTTTCAGTGCATACATTTTACTAGTACTTCAATCGATCAAATAATTTAACATTTAAAAAACCATTTTTTGATAACCAAAACTATGCTCAACCGTTCGTCACAAATAATTAGGAAATAATATCCTGTAACGACTCGATTGGTCGTTTTGAGTACTAGCTTACCTTTCTGTGTTCCAAGACTTTTTCTAGCTCTATTTGATATTTCTTGATTTGCGTGCGTGATCCCTGTCGTTTTTCGAAAAGTTTTTACGTAATTTTTTGAGATCTCGCATTTGCGGTCAACTGATCGCATTTGTGATACTGGGCTGGTGGGCTGGAATTTCGATTTTGCGAAGAATAGTTCGTATTTGCGGACTCTGTTTGTTCGATTTTGCGACCTTTGAGTCGTTTTTGCGACTGGGAGCTGGGGGCTGGCAGCTTCGCAAATGCGAAAGTTAGCTCGCATTTGCGAGAATTTCGTTGCATTTGCGACTTCACTGGGCATGATACACTGATCGCATTTGCGATCAGTGTATCGCATTTGCGAGCATTGTATTTGCAAACAAGAGTTCGTAATTGCGATACCTGCAATTGGATAAAAGAGGAAAAAATTGGGACTTCGCTCATTTTACACCATTTTCCCACCCTAAACACTCTAGATGTGATTTTTGAAGAACTTTTTCTTCCCAAATTCATGGTGAACATCTTTAACTAGTTTTCAATCAATTTCAATAACTTTTCACAAGTCTGTAACATCAAATCTAAGAGTATCATGGTAGAAATTAGGGGTTTGGGGGTAGAATTTACGAATTTTGTAAAACTGAGATTTAGGCCTCAAATCGAAGTCAGATTTTGAATCAAATCACGTAATCGAGCTCAGGGGTTGAATAGGTAATCGAGTTTTGGTCCAAATGTCGGGTTTTGACCAAGCGGGCCAAGGCTTGACTTTTGTTGACCTTTTTTAAATTTTAACTAAAGATTGAACATTTTTCATTCTTGGGTAGTTTCTAAAGCTTGTTTTGAATTATTTGAACGATATTTGGCTAGATTCGATTGGTTGGAGGCTTGTCTTAAAGTAAAATACCGTGGTTGATTGTTGATTTTGTTTCAGAATGAGGTAAGTATCTTGCCTAGCTTTGTTGATGGAATTTTTCCTACTAATTGATATTATTTGCTACATGCGGGGATGATGCATATACAAGTTGACGAGCGTATATGCATGTGCCGGAATTTTCAAGCTCGGGAGGGGGAAATTATATGCTTCTTTGTGCCTTGTTGAACTTAATGATCCCTTAACCTATAGTTCATTTAATTTGATGATTAATAAACTAAATTAACTGTGTTAGAAATCATGCTAGGGATTTAATGTGATGTTCTGAGATCCATTGCATACCTAACTTGATCGTGGTATCACGAACCTTTATCTATACCTGTTATTGTCATTTTACTTGAGTTTCTTTATTCGTAATAAGATATGGTGATTAGGACATTCGGGACATGATTGGCACGATGGGTATTTCCGTGCGGTTGATATGATGTTGGTACGATGAGATTTTTGTGCGGTTTGAAATGAGATTGATTTGTTGGTTATTACCGTGTGAAAGGAAGGAAGTTGGATTTTCATTATGATTACTCATTCGTTAAGTACTTACATGCCTTTTACTTTGGTTTCTATTAGTGATTTTTTTGTTTTGTATAATACCCTCCGCTTGAGTTCCTTTTGTAGTTACCTTTGCGTTTTCCCTTTGGCCTGTTACTGTTATAGCTGTGTCTTTACCTTGTCTGTTACTATTACACCTGCACTTTTACTTGATTTACTTCTATTACATGTCCTCTTCGAATTCATGTCTTTACTTGTTATTAGCCCATACATGTTACTTGCCTTTGATTGCCACGTGACTTAATCGTTAAATGCCTTAACCTGCTACATGTCTTCACTCATTATATGTTTTCACTTACTATATGTCTTCACTTACTATATGCCTTCACTTACTATATGCTTTTACTTACCATATGCCTTCACTGATTAAATACCTTTACTTGCTACATGATTTCATATATTGAATGCCTTCATTTGATCCATGTTCTTTCTTGATAAACATCATTACTCGTTTCATATCGTACTCTTCCTTGCTTAACTGGATTGAATGACTTTTAGATTGGTTATTTGTTATGTTTTGTGAAAGCCTTGTCATTACATACGGTAGACTAGCTTTTGATATTGGACTGCCCATTCTACTCTGTTTGAGTTGTATTACCTAGTTTAATACTGCGTGTTCGTTTCGTAGTGTCATGTTGTGAACTTTTCCCGCGTTTGAGTTGTTGCGGTTTCATATGAAATTATTAATATTGGGATCTGGTTGCACGACGAACAATATTTATTGATGTTCGGATCGGGTTGCACACTGCAACAGTGTTCATTATATATGTGGGATCGGGTTGCGCACCGCAATGGAGCAGATGTATTATGGTTATTCTTGTCTTTAATTCCTGTTATCGTATTGTGTCGTGAGATTGAGGAGTAATGATATTCTGGGGCCCCTGTTAGTTGTATCCTTGTTTCAATTATTATGTGATTATTTGTGTATCTTTCTCGTATTGCTCTTTCTGCTTATCATTTACACAAGTAAAAATAATAAGTAGGTATCTTTTAACTTAAAACCTCATCACTATTTCACCAGTGTTAGTTAAAATACTTATTGAGTACATGGAGTTGGTTGTACTCATGCTACACTTCTGCACCTTGTGTGCAGATCTTAGAGCCGCGTACTGTGGAAGATGAAGGCTTGCACTGAAGACGTTCCAGCGTTCCAGATTCAAGCTACCTCTTGTTCATTGTAGTTTAGGACTTAAACTCTGTTTATGTAAATTTCAAATAGATATTGTACCTATTCTTCATTTCGTTATGTAAATCTAAATTATAGTGGCTCGTGACTTGTACTACCAGTCCTTGTGAGGTTGTATGAATTCAATCATTTTATTTCTTGTTATTAATAATCTATTATTTGAGTTACCCTGTTCTGCATTTGGCTTACCTAGCATTAGGGTTAGGTGCCATCATGACTGTAAATTGTGGGTCGTGACAATTTCCATTCTTTGGGTCAATTGGTATGGTTCTTTACAAAACTTTTTTTACGTTTTATGTCATAGAACATAAAACACAAGAGATGTTTCGTGGGTCGTATTCTTCTATTTAAATTGTAAGAGACATCTTAAACCATTTCCTCTTAAGAATGATCCTAAATTACCAAATAGCAATAAATAGTCGCTTCCTGAGACTTAATCAAAATTGTGCCTTGTATTTTATGTTAAAATCTGTCTTAATCTTTATTTTTGACATTCTCACATTTATATACATCTCCAATGAGGCTTTATATGTGTGTGTATATATACACACACATGATAATAGAATAAGTTAACCAAATATTTTTCTTTCAAAGGAAAAGAAATTAAATACTAGATTTTAAAGGAAAGGTGCCCCATATGACATTTACACTGCTAGCTTGCCCAACCGAACTGCAAAGTCTGAAATCTCTGACTTTGTAGTTTTCAAGTTGCTGAAAGTTCACTTCAACTCCCACTTCATGTACCCATTGATATTAATCACATGTATCTAAATATTCTAGTTTTTTTTCTCTTTGTGCTTTCCTTTCTCATCTATTAAGAGGTCAACAGATTGACCAACCTTATATATAGTACCAAAAACAGAATATGTGGAAGTTGGAGTACAACGTAACTTCAAACTATTGAGGAGAAGAGTGACACATGACAGTCACGTGAGTTAGTGTAGTTAGCTGGGGATTAGTTATAACTAATTATGTGATTGGTGGTTAGAGTAGTAAGTGGTGAATGATTAGTACAGTTGTCATATACAATGTATATAAGTAGGACTTGTATGTTTTGTATTCAGTTTTTACATAGTGGAATATACAATCATTTTCATCTCACATGCTCTCCAATGAGTTCTTCATTCTAGAACCTTCTTGTTCATCTTCTTCTTAGCTCCAGTGATCTGATCTTTGAGCTTCATCATGGTATCAGAGCCCAGGGGCTAAATACACGATCATTGTGGTGGATATCTTCAGCTTTCTGCAAAATCATTTTGTTGCTGATTGTTCGAATTTTTCCTCAATCAGTTAACCTAGTTTCTGTTTTTGATTTGCGATTGCGAATCTATAATTCCTTGAATCTGAGAGTAAGATCAGCTGAATCTGTTGGCAATGGCGAATGGAGAAGAAACTTCAACTGGAACAAGCACAGCAACGAACATAGATCATCATCATCCATTGTATTTACAGCCATGTGATACTCCAGGTAGTTCCTTGATCTCTATTCAACTAACTGGATCTGAAAACTATGCATTGTGGAGTAGATCTATGAAAATAGCTCAAATTGGTAAGAGTAAGCTAGGATTTGTTGATGGACGATGTACTAAGGATAAGTTTGATCGATCCTTGCATGAGCTTTGGGAGAAGTGTAATGCAATAGTTCTGTCATGGATTATGAATGCTGTGAGCACAGAATTACTTAGTGGAATTGTCTACAAATCTAATGCACACAAAGTCTGGACTGATATGAAGGATAAGTATGATAAGGTAGATGGATCTCGCATCTTCTTCCTGCACAAGGAAATTGCAACTTTATCGCAGGGAATTTCCTTAGTTTCTGCATATTTCTCCAAATTAACAGACCTCTGGGAGGAATATGATGCCTTGATGCCCTGCCCTGGGTGTGACTGCCCAGAATCTAAAAGCTATTTTGAACATTTTGAGTATCAAAGGCTGCTGCAGTTTCTTATGGGGCTAAATGAAACATACAGCCAACCTAGGAGTCAGATATTGATGATGAGCCCTGTTCCTACAGTTAACAAAGCATATTCCATGATAGTTTCTGAAGAAAGCCAAAGAGCTTTGGGAAAGTTCTCTCAATCTATAGACATTGGAAATGGAACAACACTATTCACCAACAAAGGCATGAATTCAGCGAACAATTATAAGCCCAGAAGAGGAAATCTATTCTGTGGTTACTGCAACTATAAAGAACACACAAGAGACACTTGCTTCAAGCTGCATGGTTATCCAGCTGATTTCAAAATGAGGAAGAAGACAACAGGTTTTCCTCAAAGACCTATGGCCAATGCAACCATACATGAGGAACAACAATCAATGACAAAGCAGGTGACCAATACAACTACACAGGAGGCACAACAAGTGATCAACACATCTGCTGCAAATGTAGCACAAAGAGGAAGTCCAATCATGTTTACTCAAGAGCAATATGACCAAATATTGAAGCTGATCAGTACAGGGACAGGTGAAAATGAAAGCTTTGCTGGTACATCTAAGACCTTTGTTGCAAATGAAAAGGTTAAAGATGAGAATCGGATAGTAGACTCTGGTGCAACCAACCACATGGTTCACACTAGAGAGCTACTTGACAAGATAAACACAGATATCCTAGGCAATGTGCCAAAGGTATATTTACCTGATGGATCTTCACTTGATGTTGAATGTACTCGAGAGAGTAGAATTGGTGAAAATAGTATTGTTAAGAATGTTTTGTATGTTCTAAATTTTAAATATAATCTCTTGTCTGTGTCCAAGCACACAAGGGATTTAAGATGTTTTATATCCTTTTATCCTGACTTCTGGATAATGCAAGACCTTCACAGTGGGAAGGTGAAGGGGATTGGTAAGGAACTAGAAGGTTTGAACAACTTGCAGCATCAAAAACTTGAAGCCAAGGCTGCAAATGTACATCTTCAGAAATCTACTGTGCACGAGGTGGACTTAAAGGTGTGGCATGGAAGACTTGGACATTCTCTAGATAGAGTAGTGAAACAAATTCCAAACATGAAGTTCAAAGCTAGTAGTGATGGAACAAAGGAATGCACAATCTGTCCTTTGGCTAGACAAGGCAGATTGTCATTCCCTAAGAGTACAAGTAGATCAGATAAACCATTTCAACTGATTCATGTAGATGTTTGGGGTCCATATAGAGTACAAACTCATAGTGGACATAGATTTTTCCTTACTATAGTAGATTATTGCAGCAGAATGACATGGATTTACTTACTAAGGCTCAAGAGTGATGTGGTTGTATGTTTGAAACAATTTTTAGCCTTAATAAAGACTTAATTTGCTGTGACTGTGAAAGTTATAAGAAGTGACAATGGATCTGAGTTTTTCAATTCTGAATGCCACATTTTGTTTCAATCTTATGGAATGATTCATCAGAGTTCATGTGTTCACACCCCACAACAAAATGGGGTAGTGGAGAGGAAACAAAGACACATACTGGAAGTGGCCAGGGCCATTAGATTGCAAGGTTATTTGCCTTTCAAATTTTGGGGGGAATGTGTGCAGGCAACCATCTATGTCATAAACAGGTTGCCTCTATCAGTGTTGTCAGGAAAATCATCTTTTGAGATGTTGTATGGAAGAGTGCCATCTTTACAGCACCTGAGAACCATAGGGTGTCTATGCTTTGCTAAGGTTGTGGGAGAAAAGGATAAGTTTGCAGCTAGATCAGTTGGAGCTGTGTTGATGGGATATTCATTATCCTAGAAGGGATACACACTGTATAATATTTTAACTAACTCTTTCTTTGTAAGTAGGGATGTCAAGTTTATGGAGCATATCTTTCCGTTTCAACTACTTAAGGAAGGAAAGTTGCAGCTTTTCCCTAATGGTGTGCTGCACTATCCAGTCACTACTGATGCTATTCCTGTGCAGATCAACACACATGATGATGATGCATCCCTTTCAGCAATGCCACCTGTTGCAGACAACCACACTGCTGATACACAACCTTCATTACCACTTCCTTTATTCTCTGAAGACACTCCAGCTCAGCAATCACCTCCTTCAGAATAGGATACACCTATTCCTGTGGGTTCCTCATTAAGGAAGTCAGCCAGGACTACTAAGGAGCCTGTGTGGCTACAAGATTATGTCTGCAATGGTTCCTTGACAAGGTCAGAAGGGCAGCAGCTTTGCAAATACCCAATGCATAACTATTTGACTCATGCAGGTTTCTCAGTCAAGTATCAGTCCCATTTGTCCAAAATTACCAGCATTAGAGAGCCTTTGACTTATGAGGAGGCTGCATCAGACCTCAAATGGCTTGATGCTATGCATCAGGAGTTAAATGCACTCAAGGACAACAGGACCTGGACTATGGTAGATTTGCCAGCAGGGAAGACTCCTATTGGATGCAAGTGGGTGTTCAAGGTAAAGTATAAGGCCAATGGAGAGGTTGAAAGGTACAAGGCACGGCTAGTAGCTAAGGGTTACAATCAAATAGAAAGCCTAGACTATCAGGAAACTTTCTCCCCTGTAGTCAAAATGGTGACAGTCAGGGTAGTTATAGCTTTAGCTGCAGCCAACAACTGGAATTTGCATCAAATGGACGTTTATAATGCATTTCTCCAAGGAGACCTCACTGAAGAAGTATATATGTGTCCACCCCAAGGATTTCCCA
>NW_017682915.1:0-9147 GCF_001879085.1 Nicotiana attenuata | reverse complement strand
AGTACTAAAATGATTTATAATATATAATTAACAATTTAAAAAATACATGACTTAATTTTAAGAAAAAACATAATTAAATCTAAAAGGGGCTAATATTGCAATTATATGCAATTTAGCTTAAATAAAATTTGTAAGAACATGCAGAAATTACCTTAGCTATATCTTAGCATAAATATAAAGGTCCGACAAATGAATTACCCAAAATACTAATTTTGGAAATAATCATTGGGTTTTTTATGGATAAAAGATGAAAATATATTGATTTGAAACCTTAAAAATTATGGCAAAATAATAAAACACTTGAATATGCTTACATATGCATATATATGCCCTTTTGAAGTTATTTTGCATACTGAAAATATATAGGGAAAAATTGGGTATCAACAGCTGCCCCTCTTTACCCGGGAAGGATGAAAGAGTTTTCGGGTAAAGATATGATGGCCAATTTTGACCGAGCGAAACGATTTGGGAAGATTCAGGCCGCACCCTGGCTTCTGAGTTGCCTACATATCTCCGGTTTTACAGGAATCAGGGCGTATGTAGTTCAGGATCCGTCGGCGGAGTATGCCGACGGGTACTTTCCAAGGACGGACGCGATATTTCGGGCTGGGTGAGTGAACGGCTTACGAGAATGGTTAGGTTTGATGTGGCTGTGAGCACTGGAGCGAAAATGCTCCTACCGGGACGGCTGTTGTTTGCCGGTTTACCTGCAAATAAGTAATATGAGCATATATTGTGCATAAATTTAGACATGATGCAAATTCCCATCGGACCATGTATGTTGTCTTCGGACGGTTAGGATGACGTCCTGGGCCATGAAGCGTATAATAAAGGATTCGCAGGCCATGAAATGATGTTCTCGGGCCATGAGGATGGTGCCTCCGAACCATGATGCCTTTGAATAATGATATGCAAAAAGATTGAAAGGGGTCCTCGGGCCATGACATGGTGTTCTCGGGCTATGAGGATGGTGCCTCCGAACGATTACGCCTTTGGATAAGTTGGCAATATTTCAGCCCATGAAGGATGCAGTAGCATGTGGCGATCTTTCAGCCGTGCAATGTGGCGATCTTTCAGCCGTGCAATGTGGCGGTCTTTCAGCCGTGCAATGTGGCTATCTTTCAGTCGTGTAATATGGCGATCTTTCAGCTGTGCAATGTGGATAGAGACATCGTTTAGTCTAGGAAGGCAGAATAGTAGCCTTATGCAAGTTGGAAGGCAGAATGGTAGCCTTATGCAAGTTGGAAGGCAGAATGGTAGCCTTATGCAATGCAGTTGGAGGTAGAGCTTAACCTCGGAAGGCAGAATGGTAGCCTTATGCAAGAAATAAAATAGCAGATGACAGTAGAGTTTCTTAGCTGATAGCAGATTGCGGCGTTGTGATTACTGGGAGCATTGTGACATACGGGACATCACTGGCGTGCGGATAGAAAATGTAGGTAAGTGTAACGGTAAGGAGGGTCGTATTCTTGAAAAATGTTTGTTCCATGAGTGTGCAGTATGTTTTAATGATTTCGCAATCCTTGTGCCTGCATCCAAAGAAAAGTCGTGAGTTCTGTAAAGGGGAAGGTTAGTTCGTATCCCCGCGGGCTTGCTTGACTCGTTCGGCTTTTGATCTGGCGATACCGTCTGTATTATTGGGGTAGCGTTGCTAAACAAAGCAGTTTCAATAACAAACATGCATGATTTTGTAAAAGTATAACATAAATGTATAATTAAAATAGTTTTTAGATGAACCGACGACTGTGACGTGGTTCAAGACATTGAAACCTTCCCTGCTGCGGAATTTTGAGGGTCCTCCTCAAAATTCTGCCCTAGTTTGATGGGTTGATGCTTCTGACTTTTGCTCGTGCGACGATCGGCTGAAACTACTTCGGAATTTTGAGGGTCCTCCTCAAAATTCTGCCCCAGTTTCCAATTTCGGGGGGAAATGAAAATTTTATTGAATTGTGACCGAACCCATAGGGCTGCCTACGTATCCCCTCTTAAACGGGAATCAGGTCAGGCGTTGTTCAATGTACATCATATAGGGAAGACATAAAGATTACACATAGTAACGCTTGACTACATCTGAATTAATCGGCTTTGGCCAGACTTCTCCGTCCATTTCTGCAAGTATGAGGGCTCCTCCTGTCAAAACTCGGTGAACCATGTATGGGCCCTACCAGTTGGGAGAGAACTTCCCTTTGGCTTCATCCTGATGCGGAAAATTTTTCTTTAACACCAGCTGCCCCGGTGTGAACTTCTTGGCTTGACTCTTTTGTTGAAGGTTCTGGACATTCTGTTCTGATAGAGTTGGCCATGGCAAACTGCATTCATTCTCTTTCCGTTTATAAGAGCTAGTTGCTCATAATGACTCTTTACCCACTCTGAGTCGTCGAGCTCAGCTTCCTGTATGATCCTTAGGGAAGGAATTTCTACTTCGGCGGGAATGACGGCTTCTGTACCATAAACCAGCATATAGGGGGTTGCCCCGGTTGATGTGCGGACTGTGGTGCAATACCCTAATAGAGCAAATGATAACTTCTCGTGCCACTGTTTATGCTTCTCTATCATTTTCCTCAATATCTTCTTGATATTCTTGTTGGCGGCTTCTACGACTCCATTCATTTGAGGCCTGTAGGCTGTGGAATTCTTGTGTCTGATCTTAAAGGTTTAACACATGGTTTTCATCAAATCGCTATTGAGGTTGGAGCCATTATCAGTAATGATTGACTCTGGAATACCGAATCGACAAATAGTGCGGTCCCGGACAAAGTGTGTCACGACTTTCTTAGTCACTGCTTTGTAAGATGCTGCTTCGACCCACTTGGTGAAATAGTCAATTGCCACTAGGATAAACCTGTGTCCATTGGAAGCGGCAGGCTCGATTGGTCCAATAACGTCCATTCCCCAAGCGGCGAACGGCCATGGTGAGCTTGTTGTGTGGAGCTCGCTCGGAGGTACCTTTATCATATCTGCATGTATCTAACAGCGGTGGCATTTCCGGACATACTGGATGCAGTCTTTTTACATAGTCATCCAAAAGTAACCAGCCTGGAGTATCTTCTTTGCTAAGACAAAACCGTTCATATGTGGACCACAGGTTTCTGCATGAATTTCCTCTAGTAGCTTGGACGCTTCCTTTGCGTCGACACATCTTAATAGTCCCAAATCAGGAGTCCTCCTATACAGGATTCCTCCGCTGTGAAAGAAGTTGTTGGACAATCTCTGAAGTATGCGTTTCTGAGTATGATTGGCAAGCTCCGGGTACTCCCTTTTCGCCAAATATTCCTTGATATCATGAAACCAAGGCTTTCTGTCTGCTTCCTCTTCAACATGGGCACAGTAAGCTGGATGATTATGAATTTTCACCGGAATGGGATCAATGAAATTCTTGTCGGCATGTTGTATCATGGATGATAGGGTAGCCAGTGCATCGGCGAACTCATTCTAGATTCTGGGAACATGTCAGAATTCCGTCTTCGTGAACCTCTTTCTCAATTCCTGTACATGATGCATATACGGGAGTATCTTGGAGTTCTTGGTTTCCCTTTCTTCTCGTACCTGATGTAAGTAAGTCTGAATCTCCAATAAATAGCAGCTCTTGAATATTTATATCAATGGCCATTTTGAGCCCTAAGATGCAGGCTTCATATTCGGCCATATTGTTGGTGCAGGGGAACCTGAGTTTGGCAGACACTGGATAATGCTGACCGGTTTCTGATACCAAGACCGCTCCCATGCCAACTCCTTTGAAGTTTGCTGCTCCATCGAAGAACATTCTCCAACCGTCATAGGATTCTGCAATGTCTTCTCCTATGAATGATACCTCTTCATCAGGAAAATATGTTTTCAAGGGTTCGTATTCTCCATCCACGGGATTCTCAGCAAGGTGGTCTGCCAGTGCTTGTCCCTTGACCGCTTTTTGAGTTACGTAGACAATGTCGAACTCACTCAACAAGATTTGCCACTTGGCTAGCTTGCCAGTGGGCATGGGCTTCTGAAATATGTACTTCAAAGGATCCATCCTTGATATGAGTTACGTAGTATAGGCGCAGAAGTAATGTCTCAACTTTTGTGCCACCCAAGTTAAAGCACAACAGGTGCGTTCCAACAGAGAATATCGGGCCTTGTACGGGGTGAACTTCTTGCCGAGATAATATATGGCTTGTTCCTTTCTCCCTGTTTCATCATGTTGCCCCAGAACGCAACTGAAAGCTCCGTCTAACACTACAAGGTAGAGTAATAAGGGTCTGCCTGGCTCGGGCGGGACCAAGACTGGTGGTGTTGACAGGTACTCCTTGATTCTATCGAAGGCCTTTTGGCAGTCGTCAGTCCATTTGGTAGCAGCGTCCTTCTTTAACATTTTAAAGATTGGCTCACAGATAACTGTAGACTGTGCTATGAATCAGCTGATGTAGTTCAGCCTTCCCAAGAAACTCATCACATCTTTCTTGTTCTTTGGCGGTGGTAATTCTTGAATGGATTTGACCTTTGATGGATCCAGTTCTATTCCTCGGCGGCTCACAATGAACCCAAGCAACTTTCCAGCGGGAACCCCAAATGCACACTTTGCGGGGTTTAGTTTCAGGTTGTACCTCCGTAGTCTATTGAAAAACTTTGTCAGATCTTCTATGTGGTTAGTGGCCTTCTTGGATTTGATGATAAGATCATCCACATATACCTATATCCCCTTGTGTATCGTATCATGGAAAATGGTTGTCATGGCCCTCATGTAGGTGGGCCCTGCAGTCTTCAGGCCGAATGGCATCATCTTGTAACAATAGATTCTCCATGGCATGATGAAAGCCGTTTTCTCGGCATCTTCTTCATCCATCCGGATCTGATGATAACCAGCGAAACAATCTACAAATGATTGCAACTCATGTTTGGCGCAATTGTCAATCAGGATGTGTATGTTCGGCAAAGGGAAGTCGTCTTTAGGACTGGCCCGGTTGAGATCCCGGTAGTCGACACAGACTCTGACCTTCCCGTCCTTCTTTGGTACTAGAACGATGTTGGCTAACCATGTCGGGTATTCCACTACCCTGAGAACCTTAGCTTTGACTTGCTTAGTGATTTTTTCCTTGATTTTCAAACTCATATCAGGCTTGAATTTTCTGAGCTTTTGCTTTACCGGCAAACATGTCGGATCGGTTGGCAGTTTATGGGCCACAATAGACGTACTCAGACCAGTCATGTCATCATACGACCAGGCGAATATGTCCTCATATTCCTTTAGGAATTCTGTGTACTCCTTCTTTTCTGACGGCGATAAGTGAACGCTGATTTGTGTTTCCTTGACGTTTTCTGCATCTCCCAAGTTAACAATCTCTGTCTCGTCCAGGTTGGACTTAGGTCTGTTCTCAAAGTTCTCAACTTCTTTGACAATCTCCTCTGGTATATCATCTTCCTCTGAATCAATGTCCGTTTGTTGCGTTGTCTCATTGCATGTCACAGTCATTGGTTCATCAAGATAGGTAATAGTAATGCTGTGTAAGTAAATAAGGAGAAAATGATAGAAATAAATATTAATTTATTGGAAAAATTAAACATGCTTTGATAAATTGAATAATTGTTTTGAACATTGAGGATCTTATTAAAACTAAAAAAAATATGAAAAGAAAATCATTCAGTAAACAAAACAGTGAATAGTGCTTGTTATAGCCTTGCTACCCCGAGGCTCGTCGGGCTCTGGTGGTTCTGATGGTCCAATTGTTGAGGTATGCCCCTCTACTCACAGCTTGTATGGAAGGACCTTCCTCCTCCTCCTCCTCGAGAATAACACAGCAATCCATATCATTGTCCTCTAAAAACAAGTTCTTTACTGCTGCGAGTGCTTCTTCTTCGTCTGTCCCATATATGACGCCAGCCTGTTTGAAAGTCTACTCCAGGTGTGGTATCGGCTGCTCTAATGGGTAGTAAGGACCGCGCTATGGTGGCGACCAACTATTGAACTCCTCCCAAGTGTATTCATATCCCAAACCGAAGGTAGTGCCATGTTTCTTGAGCTTTATAGGTTTAGAGATCCCTTGGAGGTTCTTGCCGAGTCCTTTGCCAGGTTCGTACCCACTCCAATTCAATATGCTCTCTATCTTGTTATCACATCATTTGTCCTTCTCGACAGCATTGACCCGCTCGATGTGGTGGTAGGTCTCTCCGCCTAGCTTTCTTCTTCCCCCTATTGCCGAAATAGTCTGGCGACTGTATATAGGATTGCTGCTGTCACCATGAATGATCACCTCCTGGTGATTCCATTTGAACTTTACGGCCTGATGCAGCGTTGATGGTACAGCCCCAGCATCATGGATCTAGGGTCGTCCTAGCAACAAGTTGTAAGACGCTGGCACATCTATCACTTGAAAGTCGACCTCGAACCAGGTTGGTCCCATCTGCAGTCACAGGTTAATCTCACCGATGGTGGACCTCTGAGACCCATCAAAAGCTTTCACATTGATTGCTCCTTCTTTTATCTCATGCAGCCCTTTGCCCAACTTCTTGAGTGTTATCAACGGACATATATTAAGGCTGGAACCCCCATCGATCAGGATCCTAGTGATGAAGTAGTCTTCGCATTGTACAGTGATGTGCAGGGCTTTATTGTGACCCAACCCTTCAGGTGGCAGCTCGTCCTCATAGAAGGTGATTTTATCGCTTTCTAATACTTGTCCCACCATATTAGACATTTCCCCGCCAATGATGTTACTTGGCGCTTCACTCAGCACCTTTAATAGAGCGTTTTTGTGTGTCTTGGAATTCTGCAGTAATGAGAGGATGGATGTCTGTGCTGGTGTTTTGTTTAGCTGGTCGATGACCGAATACTCCATGGCTTATATTTTCCTCCAAAGGTCGTCTGGACCCGTCTCAATGATGAGTGGCCGGTTGGAGGCCTGCTTGCTTGACTCAGCTAGGTGTTTCGGGGTATAGACTCTCTCAGTTCTTGTCATACCCTGCGCTGCAACAGTCTCTTCGAACCTGCCTTTGCCTTTCCTCCTAGCCTCGGCTATATAATCCCAGGGTATAGCTTTTGTATGGAATGACGGCATGGTGGGCATCGCCAATGGAATCGGTGCGGCCACCTTTACTTCGAATGGGACATGTTCTTTGGGTGGCAAAACTGCAACCTCAAATGGTGCCGGTGCCTTTGTTGATGGCGTTGCTTCAAACTCAAGAGGGATAGACACATCTACCTCAATGACCTCAGACGGTTGGATCTGGACTATGATGGGGTTGAGAGTAACTGCTGGCTTCTTTGTATCATCGCCTTCCGCGATCAACCCGATGGATCCCTCGGGATCCCAATCATCCTCTACTTCAATCATGTGAATGCCCCCGCATTTATGGTCTGGTAGAGGGTTGTTGCGACATTCAGAGCGGCTTCTTTGCTACAATGACTTTGTTATCAATCAGGGACTGTATCTTGTCTTTTAAAGAGCAGCATTCATCGATGGTGTGTCCCTTCATGCCGGAGTGGTATGCATAAAACTTGTTTGGGTTAACCCACTGAGAAGGATTCTCAGGGGTTGTAGCAGGGATGGGGGTGACATAACCGGCGGCTTTGAGTTTCTTATATAGTTGATCAATGGGTTCGACGATGGCTGTGTATTGTTTCGGAGGCCTTCGATCAAAATTAGGTCGGGGCCTAGGGAAGTTTTGGCGTGCGGGGGTGATGGGTAATGAGATGGTTGGGCATTGTAAGTTTGGTAGACATGAGCGGGCTGGGAGTATCTGGGCGAGGTAGGCTGATATGTGGGAGGTGGAGGTGACTGATAAGTTGGTGGTGGAGCTTGGTTGGAGGGTGCTTGGTAATTTGAAGCTGGCTGATATGTGAGTGGAGGTATTGGGTAGGTTTGGTATTTGAGAGGAGACTTGGTCCTTTGTGCAACCATCACGGCCCCTACGTCCCTCTTCTTAGACACACCACCCGACTGTAAGGCCTTATTTGTAGCTTGCAAGGCCTCGAAGTTTGTAACCATACCGCCCTTGATACCATCCTCAAATCGTTCCCACGGCTTGATAATGTCAGAAAACTTATGATTCTCAATCACCATCAATCATTCATAGTATTGCGGGTCTTGAGCCCGGACAAAGAACTTGTTCATTTGTTCTTCTTCTAAGGCGGGCCTGACCTTAGCAGCTTCAGACCTCCAGCGAGTAGCATACTCGCGAAACGTCTCCGTGGGCTTTTTCTTTAGATTCTGGATGTAGAACACGTCTGGTGCGTTCTTTGTGTTAAACCTGAACCTGTCCATAAAATCAGATGCCATACCTACCCAGCTCGACCACTTCTTAGTATCTTGGCTGATGTACCAAGATAGCGCATCTCCTTTCAGACTCTTCATGAATAGCTTCATGCGGATCCTTACATCTTTTCCTACCCCGACCAGTTTGTCGCAATATGTTCTCTGATGGACCCTTGGATCACCTGTACCGTCAAACATCTCAAACTTGGGAGATTTGTACCCCTCTGGTAGTTCGACATCTGGTTGTATGCAGAGATCTTCATAGTTCAACCCTTCGATCCCTTTACTTCCTTCAACGCCTTGGATTCGGCTGGTTAGTTTCTTAAGCTCTTCAGCCAAGTTTCTGATGAGTAGATCCTCTTCATCGGACTCAGGGGTGCAAGATATAGGTTGGGTGGAGAGTGGCATGGTCTCCGCATAGATGGGATTGTTGTGGTGGCCTGGTGTGTGGGTGTGGAAATGGTCATTTGCGGGATTTTGTGGTTCTACCTTTCTTCATCGGAAATACAATCAAACCCAGGAGGCAAAATATGAAGACGAAAACCCTGCAGTGGATGTGTCCCAAGGATGTGATGGCAAACTCGCCAGAGTAGGTGCATTAAGATTTGTTGTGACCGTACCTTTCATACAAGTAGTCAAAAGGGATGTATGAATCCTTCAAGCATGTCAGTTCCGGATTCTTCTTCAAACCCATCATTTTAAGGAAACCTCTACCTTTGCGATTCTCAGGCATTAGCAAGCACGAAGTTTCCCATACTAGGCCAGCCAGTCCTCCTATCTCCTCCGGCAAAGGTGTTATTTCAATACCCCCAAAGTGGAATACGGCTCTTTCACAATCCCAAAACAATGTGGCAGCCTCTATGATCATGTTATTGGGTTGGATTTCCAGGAGGGATGGTAGATTTCCCAGATATTTTCTGAC
>NW_017682914.1:5792-9147 GCF_001879085.1 Nicotiana attenuata | reverse complement strand
CAAATTGGGCCAAAAATCGGTTTAGACCCACCCAAAAAACCCCTCAAGACCGGACCAAACCACTGGCCCAAACGCCCTGACCCGGTCCAATTGCCCCATACTCAAAACGACGTCGTTTAATCATGACCGTTCATCCCCTCTAATCCAATGGCCACGATTGATTCTTGAATTTAATAAAACTGTCCGAAAAATCATACAAAACCCAAAACATAACCCATCTTCCTCGTACTCCCTATAACGCCGGCGTTGCCCCACCGTCCTCCTCCCATCTCCGCCGTCCTCCGCCCTAGCGCCGCCGGCCGGAAATCGCCGCCGCCGGCGGCGATGCTCGGATGGCCCCCAAAATTTCACACCATACTCTCCTTCACCTCGTCTTTCCAACCCCCACATCCATGGCCCTCGAATCCTAACCCACCTCCTCGAATATCCAATCTAAGTTTTCCGGCCAAGTCACAAACTTACCCAAATCCGATCAAACTAACACCCTTGAACCGCCTCACTCTCCTCTCTCTAAACCCCCAAACCCCGTCCCTCGAATACCCTCCGAACTCCTCGAATCTCCGGCCAAAGTTCCGGCCAAAATCCTAAACTCTCCAAATCTCACTAACTTCACATCATGGGACCTCCCCACATCCCTCATGACGAATCCGTTACCAGAAGCTCTCGAATCTCGCCGGAGTTGGTCGAATTTTTGAATCGACGAGGCGACAGAACCCTAGGACTCCATAAGTGAGTTTTTCCTTGTTCTTCTTCGTTAGTTTCTTCTTCATGACTGATATTTCTTCTTGATTAATCAATTTAGGGTTTGATTTTATTTCTTCTCATTTTTTTTATCAATTCGTTTGATCCAGTGTTCGAGTAGGTTAGCCTGTTTTTATTTGTTTTTTCTTCATTGTCATTTAATCAATAGTGAGAATTGGTTCGTTTGTCAATTTAGTGGTGATTGAGTTCTTTAGAATTAGGGTTGATCATGTTTAGGGCTTAGTTTAAGTTTTGAGTTGCTTAAATTTTCTTCAGGCTTCATGTATGATTAAGTTTGTTCTATTAGTTTGATTGTGTGTTTCGAATCTGTTTTTCTTACAGTCTTGATAGTCTTTAATCAAGCCTATTTGGGCACTGTTTGACTTTGATTTGTTTAAACTAGTAATCCTGTATTGATGTTATTAGTTAGTTTAGTTAGTTTAGTTTAGTCATTTCAATTTAATCAGTAATTGTTCTTTAGTCAGTGTTTGTTTTCAAATAATCCTTAAGCTTAGGTTAAGTTGATTTGGTTATAGCTGATTTAGATTAAATAAGGTTAACCATAGTCAATATTAATTAAAGTAAAGGGGTTTGGGTTGGTCAGTAATTCCAAGAGGGTTAAAGGGTATTTTGGGCATTGAAAAGGGTAGTTTAATCAGATTTGGTAATTGTTGAAATGAAGTAAGGGTAGAATAGGAATTGTAATGGGTTTAGACCCTTCTGGAATGGGCTGTAGTACAGATTTCAACAAAATAGGTGCAGTTACTTGGGTAGCAAGTCAAGAAACAAGGGGTAAAAAAATAGAATTACAATAGGGACTAATAGGAAAAGTGAAAATCTGAAATTGGACCCTAAGTTTGCCTATAAATAGGCATTCATTTGCCTTGTATAACAAGTTTTTGGAGCTCGCAAATTTCCCCCAAAACAGTCTCTACCATTTCCAGATCTGCAATTTTGAATAAAAAATTCAAAACACCCCAGATTTTAGTTCATCCTGATAGAAAACAAAAATACAAAAACAGAAATTATAAAAAGGTCAAAAACTGTTCCATTGATCACTTCGGTTTGATTTCGAGTTTGAGTGATTGATTTTGGTCTTTTGGTTCAATATTTGTTGGTTGAGATTCAGAAAACTTACTGCATTTGAATTTGAGTCAATTTTGGTGTGTTTGAGGTATCCTGGTTGATTTTGGCTTGTTCGAGGCCTATTTTGGTCCAGTCTGGTTCATCTTCATTGAAACTAGTTGCTGTTTGGTTGGAGTGTCAATTTTTGGGTCAAAAATTCAGTTCAAAGTCACTGTTAGAAAAAAAATATTGCTATTGAGTCTTTGTGTACTGCTGCTGACATTTCCTTCATCTTATTTTGATCTACATCCCAGGTACTTGTTCTGAATCTCGACGTCATGTAGAAGTTCAACTGAAATGAAATGAAATAGAAACACAATTACATTAGAAGCTTCGTCTGTTGCAGCATTTTCATTATAATTGTTTGTAATGACTGGGCTTGTAATTAGGACTGTTATGATAAGTAATTTAGACTGGTTGAACTTTAATTTGTAATGGTTTATGCTGATGAACTGTTAAGTGTTGAGTGTGTTCGTGTAGGCTTGTGTAAGAGTTTTTAGTAGTCAAGTATTAGTCGTAACTAAATTTGCTAAATTCCTGCTAGATTTAGTTAATTACCAGTTGAATGTTTCACAAATTCATTTTGATAAGTGATTCAGAGGTGAGAAGAACCTTAGGTAGTTTTCATTTTTCAATCTATGATAAAAAATATTGGCTTGAACTGTTTTGGGTTGACTTGAGTTCCAGTAATACGAAGGCATTATTTGGTCATTTGAGTTTGCATTGTTAATGTGTGTTGTGATTGGTAGGCGTGTATAAGTTTGCTATTTTAGATACTGGATTTGAACTGAATTTTGGCATGTTCATTCTCAAAGAATAAAATCACAAGCTTAGTCAAGTAAAATTCTGAAATTGTCTTTAAGCATTCCACAGGTTTGCCTTCGAATTTTGAATTACATGATTGACCTCTTGGCAGTTTTAGGCATCAATCAACAAAATATAAGTGTGCATGCCATTGAACTCAAATTTTTAATTAGACTGATTCTGGGTTCATGTTAAAGGCTCAGCACGTGACTGCCTCTCTTGAAGTAAGATTGGGTCCTGAATCCATTTTGGGCCCAGCACCAAACGACTTTTCCTTTCTTTCAGTCTTGAACGCAGGTTGCTTGCCAGGCGGGTTGAAACCTCTTTATTGGGCCAAGTTTATCATAGTCAATTTAGGATTGGCCTTTAAATAAAAATGACGAGATGAGACTCGCTAAGCAAAACAAACAAATTGCGGGGCCCTCAATAAATGCTATAAAAATACTTAGAATTCGGGTGAACCGTTTAGCGAATTTCACGGTTTTCCTCAAAGATAATAAACGCGTAGTTGCTTTAGGCGCGTATTTTAATAATATTACTTTCCTAAATTCGGGTGCACATTTATGTGACCCAAATCCAAATCTCAACGAAGTCGAAATGTGTTAACAATCACGGGTGCACTGGTGCGACGTGATTCGAGACGCATTTTCACGACGTTGCAATTTTTATTAAAAATAAAAATAAA